>NC_045430.1:7907676-8199363 GCF_902635505.1 Sarcophilus harrisii | reverse complement strand
AAATATATTAGATTAAATATATATTTTAACATATTAACATATATTAGACTACCAGCCACCTAGGGGAAGGGGTGGTGGATAGCAGGGAAAATTTAGAACGAAAGGCTTTGCAAGGATCAATGTTGAAAAAGGAGGAGGAAAAGGAAGAGGTGGAAGAGAAATGTGTGAGTTGAAATGGTGGTGGTGGTGGACGAGGAAAAGGAGGAGCAGGAGGAGGTGGTGGTGGTGATGGTGGTAGTGGAAATTCCAGTGGTGCAGGGGAGGAGGAGGAGGAGGAGGAGGAGGAGGAGGAGGAGGAGGTGGTGATGGTGGTGATGGCAGCGATGGTAGTACTGGAAATGCCAGTGGTGCTGGTGGAGGAGGAAGAGGAGGACGAGGAGCAGAAGGATTAGGAGGAGGAGGAAGAGGAGGAGGAGGAAGAGGAGCATGTGAGGTGGTAGTGGACGTGGTGGTGGTGATGGTGGTGGTGGTGGTGGTGGTGGTAGTGGAGGAAAAAAGACTGAGGAGGAAGAAGAGGAAATGCCTTCTAGTTGATGGGAATAGGAATACCTGCATATATATCCTTCTCCTGCTCTTCCTCCTTCACCATCTCCTTACACCATCTCCTCCTCCTCCTCCTCCTTCTCTTCCTCTTCCTATTCCTCCTCCTTCATGTCCTCCTCCTCCACCATCTTCTCCTCCATACTCCACATGTATGTTCCAAAACATAATGTTTTCATTCTTTCTGTTGTTGTTTGCTTTCCTTTTGGTTTTTCTTTCAGGTTTTTCCATCTTGATCTGATTTTTCTTCTGTAGCAAGATAACTGAATAAATATTTTTACCTATATTGGATTTAACATATATTTTGACATATTAACATGTATTAGACTTCCTGCGATTTGGGGAGGGGATGGGGGAAGCAGGGGGAGATTTGGAACAGAAGGTTTTGCAAAGGTCAATTTTGAAAAAGGAGGAGAAGGATGAGGTGGAGGAGGTGGTGGTGGAGGAGGAGGAGGTGTGGTGGAGTAGGTGATGGTGGTAGTGGAAATGGTGGTAGTGGTGGTGGTTGAGGAGGTGGAGGAGGATGTGGAGGAGGAGGAGAATTTGATGGAGGTGGAGGAGGAGGAGTTGATGATGGTAGTGCAAAAGGTGATAGTGGAGGAGAAAAAGGAGGAGGAGGAGAAGGATGAGGTGATGGTGGTAGTGGGAGTGGTAGTTTTGGAGGACTAAAAGGAGGAGGAGGAGGAGGTGATGGTGGTAGTGGAGAAGGAGGAAGAGGAGAAGGAAGAAGAGGAGGAGGACCAGGTGAGGTGGTGGTTGTGGTAATGGAGGAGGAAAAAGAGGACGAGGAGGAGGAGGAGGAGGGGGTGGTGGAAGAGGAAGAGGAAGAGGTGGAGGAAATGCCTTCTAGGTGATGGGAATGGGAATAGCCTGCATATATATTCTTCTCCTCCTCTTCCTCCTTCACCATCTCCTCCTCTTTCCTACTCCTCCATGTACTCCTCCTCCACCATCTCCTCCTCCATACTCCATATGTATGTTCCATAACATAATGTTTCATTCTTTTCTTTGGGTTTTTGTTTTATTTGTTTTCCTTCCTCAGTTTTTTCCTTCTTGATCTGATTTTTCTTGTGTAGCAAGATAACTGTATAAATATGTATACATATATTGGTTTTAGCATATATTTTAACATAAAAACATGTAATAGAGTACCTGCCATCTAGGGGAGGGGGTTGGGGGGAAGCAGGGGAAAATTTGGAACAGAAGATTTTCAGGGGTCAATTTAGAGAGGTGGCGGTGGTGGAAGAGGAGGAGGAAGAGGAGGAGCAGGTGATTGTGGTAGTGGAAATTGTGGTAGTGGAGGAGACAAAGAAGGAGGAAGAGGAGGTGTGCGTAGAGGAGGAGGAGGAGGATGTGGTCATAGTGAAAGTGGTGGTGGTGCAGGAAGAGGAGGTGGAGGAAGGGGTGGAGTAGGAAGAGGGGAAGTTGGTAGAGGAGGAAAAGGATGAGGTGGAGGAGGTGTTGGAGGAGGAGGAGGTGGTTTTGGTAGTGGAAATGGTGGTAGTGGTGGAGACGGAGGAGGAAAAGAAAGGGGAAGAGCAGGAGGAGTTGGTAGAGGAGGAGGATGAAGAGGAGGAGGAGGAGGAGCAGGAGGAGGAGGAGGTGGTGATGGTGGTAGTGGAAATGGTGGTGGTGGAGTAGTAAAAGGAGGAGGAGGAGAAGGAGGTGGTGATAGAGGAGGAGGAGGAGGAGGTGGTCATATTGGAGGGAGGTGGTGGTGGTGGAGGAAGAGAAGGAATAGGAAGGGGAGGAGGAGCAGGAAATGATGGTGGTAGTGGACGTTGTGGTGGTAGAGGAGGAAAAGAGAAAGGAGGAGGAGGAGGTGCTGTGGTAGTTGAGTCATTCATTCTGCCTAATTTTCATTCATTTTCCTTCTGTTTTCTTTTCTTCTCCTTTTTGTTTTGTTTTGGCTTTGCTTTGCTTTGGTTTTTCTCTAGAGAGGGATGGCGTCTTTCATCCGGAGTCCTTTGGGGTCTCTGCACTGCTGAGAAGAGGCAACTTATTCAGAATTCATCATTGGACCAAATCGCTGTGACTGTGTAAAAAGTTCTCCTGTTTCTGCTCATTCCGCTGTGCGTCGGTTCCCGGAAGCCTTTCCCCGGGTTTTCTGCCATGTTTGTCCCCTTTTATAACACGATGCCATTTCAACCCAGTCACAGATCACAAGTGGAGCTGCCCGACTGATGGGCGACTCCTCCATTGCCCCCATCCCAGAAAGGTCGTTGATACCTTTGCACAAATAGATGCTTTTCCATTTTGTTTCTTCTTTCTTTACGATACAGACCCGGGAATGGGTCTCCTAGTCTGCGTCAAGGCGTTCACAAGCAAGATAACTCGAGACATATGTATACATGTATTGGATTTAGCCTCTATTTTCATATGTTTAACCTATATTATACTACTAGGGAAGGGTGGGGGAAGGAGCGGAAAGTTTGGAACAGAAGGTTTTGTAAGGGTCATTTTTTGTAATTATAGCTGTTTATTGACACAATATAGGAATGGGTAATTTTTCTTTTTTTTTTCTTTTTTTTTTTTTATTTAATAGCCTTTTATTTACAGGATATATGCATGGGTAACTTTACAGCATTAACAATTGCCAAACGTCTTGTTCCAATTTTTCACCTTTCCCCCTCCCTCCCCTAGATGACAGGATGACCAGTAGATGTTATATATATTAAAATATAAATTAGATACACAATTAGAATACATGACCAAAACGTTATTTTGCTGTACAAAAAGAATCCGACTCTGAAATATTTTACAATTAGCTTGTGAAGGAAATCAAAAATGTAGGTGTGCATAAATATAGGGATTAGGAATTTAATGTAATGGTTTTTAGTCATCTCCCAGAGTTCTTTCTGTGGTTATAGCTGGTTCAGTTCATTACTGCTCCATTGGAAATGATTTGGTTGATCTCGTTGCTGAGGATGGCCTGGTCCATCAAAACTGGTCATCATATAGTATTGTTGTTGAATTATGTAATGATCTCCTGGTCCTGCTCATTTCACTCAGCATCAGTTCGTGTAAGTCTCTCCAGGCCTTTCTGTAATCATCCTTTTGGTCATTTCTTACAGAACAGTAATATTCCATAATATTCATATACCACAATTTGGAATGGGTAATTTTTCAACATTGACCATTGCAAAATCATCTGTTCCAATTTTCCCCCTACTTCCTCCCAGCCCCTTCCCTAGATGGCAAGTCGTCCAAAACATGGTAAATATGTTAAAGTATATGCTGAATCCAATATATGTATCCATATTTATACAGTTATCTTGCTGCCCTGGAAAGATTGGATCTAGACAGAAGGCAAAAAAAAAAAAAAAAAAACCTTAGAAGGACGACCAAAGTGCACCCAAACAACAAAAGAAATAGTGGAAATGCTATCATGTGGCCTAGTTACTTCCATACTAATTTCCAATTTCCCAGAAATTTTTGTCAAATAGTGAATTCTTACCCCCAAAGCTGGGGTCTTTGGCATTGTGAAACACTAGATTGTTATAGTCATTGACTATTTTGTACTGTGAATTTAACATATTCCACTGATCAACTAGTCTATTTTTTTTTAGCCAGCACCAAATTGTTTTGCTTACTGCTGCTTTATAATATAACTTTGCAAATGGTACAGGTAGGTCATCTACATTTGATTTTTTCTTTCAGTAATTCCCTTGAAATACTTGACCTTTTGTTCTTCCAGATGAATGTTGTTGTTATTTTGTTCTAGGTCAGGAAAATAGCTTCTCTGGAGTGTGATTTGTATGGCACTAAATAAATAGATTAGTTTAGGCAGTATTGTCATCTTTATAATATTTGCTCAGTCTGTCCAAGAGAAATTAATATTTTTCCAATATTCCTCCTTCTCTTCCTCCTCCTCCTTCTCCTCCTCTTCCTCCTCCATCATCTCCTTCACCATACTCCATATGTATTTCCCACAACATTATTGTTTTCTTTCTTTCTGTTGTGGATTGCTTTCATTTTGATATTTTTCTCAGTTTTTTCCTTCTTGATCTGATTTTTATTGTGTAGCAAGATAACTGTATAAATATGTATAAATATATTAGATTAAATATATATTTTAACATATTAACATATATTAGACTACCAGCCACCTAGGGGAAGGGGTGGTGGATAGCTGGGGAAGATTTGGAATGAAAGGCTTTGCAAGGATCAATTTTGAAAAAGGAGGAGGAAAAGGAAGACGTGGAAGGGAAGAGTGTGATGGTGGTAGTGGAAATGGTGGTCATGGAGGAGGAAAAGGAGGAGAGCAGGAGGAAGAAGAGGAGGTGGTGGTGGTGGTGGTGGTAGTGGTGGTGACGGTGATGGTGGTGGAGGAGGAGAAATAGGAGGAGGAGGAGGAGGTGTTGGTGGTGATTTTGGTAGTGGAAATGCCAGTGGTGCAGGTGGAGGAGGAGGATGTGATGGTAGTAGTGGAAGTGGTGGTGGTAGTGGTGGTGGAGGAGGAGGAGGAGGAAGGTAAGGAAGAAGTAGTGTAGGACAAGGAGGAGGAGGAGGAGGAGGAGGAGGTGATGATGGTAGTGGAAATGATGGTGGTGGAGGAGAAAAAGGAGGAAGAGACTGAGGTATTGGTATAAGAGGAGGAGGAGTTGATGGTGGTAGTGGATGTGGTGGTGGTAATGGAAGTGGTTGTGATGGTGGTGGAGGAAGAGGAGGAGGAAGGCAAGGAGGAGGTGGTGTAAGAGCAGGAGGAGGAGGAGGAGGAGGTGATGGTGGTAGTTGAAATGATGGTGGTGGAGGAGAAAAGGAGGAGGAAGAGAAGGAGGTGTTGGTAGAAGAGGAGGAGGAGGAGGTGATGGTGGTAGTGGGAGTGGTGGTGGTGGTGGTGCTGTAGGAGGAGGAGGAGGAGGAGGAGGAGGAGGATGAAGAGGAGATGATGAGCGTAGTGGATGTGGTGGTGGTGATGGAGGAAGAGGAGGAGGAGGACAAGGAGGTGATGGTAGTATTGGAGGAGGAGGAGGAGGAGGAGGACAAAGAGGAGGAGGATAAGGATGAGGAAAAGAAGGAGGTGGTGGAGGAGGAGGAAAAGGAAGAGGAGGAGGAGGTGGTAGTGGAGAAGGAAGAGGAGGAGGAGGAGGAGGTGCTAGTGATGGTGGTAGTGGAAGTGGTGGTGGTGGAGGAAGAAGAGGAGGAGGAAGTGGAAGAGGAGGAGGAATTGGTAGAGGAGTAGGGGGAAGAGGAAGAAGAGGAGGAGGTGATAGTGGAGGAGGAGAAGAAGGATGAGGAGGAGGAGGAAGTGATAGTGGGAGTGGGAGTGGTGGAGGAGGAAAAGGAGGAGAAGGAGGAAGTGATGGTGATAGTGGAAGTGGTGTTGGTGGAGGAGGAAAAGGAAGAGGAGGAGGAAGAGGTGGTAGTGGAGAAGGAAGAGGAGGAGGAGGAGGAGGAGGTGGTGGTGATGGTGGTAGTGGAAGTGGTGGTGGTGGTGGTGGTGGAGGAGGAGGAAAAGGACGAGGCGGAGGTGTTGGTGGAAGAGGAAGAGGAGGAGGTGGAAATGCCTTCTAGGTGATGGGAATAGGAATAGCCTGTATATATATGCTTCTCCTCCTCTTCCTCCTTCACCATCTCCTCCTCTTCCTCTTCCTCTTCCTCAATGTCCTCCTCCACCATCTCCTCCCTCATATTCCATATGCATGCTCCATAACATAATGTTTCCATTCTTTCTGTTGTTGTTTGCTTTCATTTATGGTAGTGGAGGAGAAGGAAGAGGAGAAGGTAGAGGAGGAGGAGGAGGAGGTGAGGTGATAGTGGAAGTGGTGGTGATGATGGTAGAGGAGGGAAAGGAGAAAAAGGAGGATGAAAAGGACTAGGAGGAGGTATTGGTGGAAGAGGAAGAGGAGGAGGAGGAAGAGGAGGAAATGCCTTCTTGGTGATGGAAATAGGAATAGCCTGCATATATATCCTCCTCCTCCTCCTCCTCCTCCTCTTCCTCCTCCTCCTCCTTCTGCTGCTCCTCCCCCTTCTTCTCTTCTCCCTACTCCTCCATGTCCTCCTCCTCCACCATCTCCTCCTCCATACACCTTATGTATGTTCCACAACATAATGTTTTCATTCTTTCTGGTGTTGTTTGATTTCATTTTGTTTTTTTTCTCAGTTTTTTCCTTCTTGATCTGATTTTTCTTGTGTAGCAAGATAACTGTATATACATGTATACATATATTGGATTTAACACATATTTTAATACAATAATGTGTATTAGTCTCCCTGCCATCTAGAAGAGGTGGTGGAGGGAAGCAGGGGAAAATTTGGAAGAGAAGATGTTGCAATGGCCAATTTTGATAAAGGAGGAGCTTCTCCTACTATTCCTCCTTTTCCTCCACCACCACCACCACTTCCACTACTACCACCTCCTCATCCTCCACCACCTCCTTTTCCTCCTCCACCACCACCTCCTCCTCCATCATCTCCTTCTCCTCCTCCACCTCCTCCTCCTCTACCATTTCCTCCTAATCCTCCTTCACATCCTCTTCCTCCTACATCTGTGGGATGTAGTCCCCTAGTAGAATGTAAGCCCCTTCGGGCCAGAGACTACAGGAGTATGCTCGTGAATCTCAGATGGAAAGCACTTCAGATTCCATTGAACCCAATCCTTTACTTTACAGGTAAAAAAAAATGAAGCAGAAGAAATAATGGAAGAGACCTATCAATGTTTGAGTCCGAATTTCAATTTATGTCTTTTGGATGTCTAGACAGCCCACCATTATCTATAGTCACTATGGGTTCTTGAACACTGGTTGCTTTTGTCTAACATAGTAATGTGAGAAGTGTTGTTGGATTTAATCAAATGAGAAACGAGGGAAGAGTGTTAGAATTGGACCAGACTCCAGTAGGGTGGTGGTCATTATGCTCACAGAAGCTGACCCTTTGCCTGGCTCTTTCCTTGTCTGTTGACATCCTTCGAGGACCACCTCTGCCCTGGGATTTTCTTGGATGTCCCTAATTGGGAGTGCTTTCTCTTTCCTCACATTTTCGGGAGAGTCTTTTGTCTAGATTTCTCCTTTGTTTCTCCTATCACATTTTCTCTTATGAGCCTTTTAGTTATGGACATGCTAAATCATCTCCACTGGACTAAGTGGCTCATGGAGTTACAAGATATGGGGATTTCCCCCCCATTCTCTTCTCCAAACCAAACATAGGCCCCAAAGACCATAGATATGAAATATATATATGCTGACACAAATTGAATGAAATGGAGAGGATGGGAGGATTTCCCATGCCCTCCATTCCTAGGCTCTCCATCTAAGGGGCTCACCTCCTAGAGCCTTTGTCTCCTAAGGTTTCATTGTATGAATCAGGATGAACATTGATCCTTTGAAACACTTTCAGCCTGTCAGTCCTTCTCATTGGAACCAATGTTCAGTATAAGCAGTGATAGTGGGGACACATTGCCATGGTAAATCTCTTAATAGCTTTTGGATTCCCTGTCACTCTAAAAAGGAAATGGAGTGTTGCATTTTATAATTAATTTCCTATTGATTTTTACTGTTTGGAGGAAGCCAGGGAATTGTATAAGCAGGACTTGAGGAATGCCAGGTATTGGGCATAATCATCTTCAGCTTAGTGTGGCCACTGTGGGCCCCAAGGGAGAGGGAATCATCTGGGTTACCATGCTAAAAAGCAACTGTGAAAGATGCCCCCTGTGCTGAATGACTACTGAAATGCTAAATGATCCGTAATCCTGGAAAGGATTGAAAAAAAGATGTCCCAGAGTGAACATTTTGAACTTAATTCAATTCATGGAAATTGAGCAGATTCCCATCAATTGTGGTTTGTGCTAT
The DNA here is from genome assembly GCF_902635505.1 of Sarcophilus harrisii. Lineage (NCBI taxonomy): Eukaryota > Metazoa > Chordata > Mammalia > Dasyuromorphia > Dasyuridae > Sarcophilus > Sarcophilus harrisii. The sequence goes on along the minus strand of NC_045430.1, from coordinate 8,191,033 downwards.
AAGAAATGACAAGCAGGATGCTCGCAGAAAAATCTGGAAAGACCAGCACTAATTGATGCAAAGTGGAATGAGCAGAAGCAGAACATTGTACATAGTGCACAGTGATCAACTGAGAGGGACTTAGCTATTCTCAGAAATACAATGATCCAAGACACTTCTGAAGGACTTATGGTGAAAAATGCTATTCATGACTGAGTCAGAATGCATATTGAAGGACACTCATTTTTTAAAAAACCTTCTTTTTCTTTCTTTTTTAGTCTGTTTTCTTTCACAGCTTGACTAATGAGGAAATGTTTTACATGATTGTGCATGTATAACTTGTATCAAATCACCTGTTTTCTCAATACGGGGGAAGAGGAGAGAGGAAACATTTTGGAACTCAAAAATTTTTAAAAGTAATATTAAAATTTGGGGGAAATAAAATAGTAATTAATTTTTTTTTGGCTGAGGCAATTAGGGTTAAGTGACTTGCCCAAGGTCACACAGCTAGGAAGTGTCAAAGTGTCTGAGAACAGATTTGAACTCGGGTCCTCCTGAATCCAGGGCTGGTGCTCTATCCACTGCGCCATCTAGCTGCCCCATTAGTAATTAATTTTAAAAATACATTAAAATAATTCAATTCAATTCAAGCACTTTTTATTAAACACTTACTATGTTTTCGGCACTGTGATAGATTTAGGAGACTCAGAGATTAAAAAAATTGAATCATCTCCTGTCCTCAGTGCTTATATTCCATTGGAAGAAAATAGCATATTCACAGATAAGTCCTTTGATTTGTCTGACTTTCAGCAAGTCAAGTTAGCGCAATGGTAGGAAAACTTTGAGTGTCAAGGGACCTGGGCTTGCATTCCAATTTGGCCAACTAATATCTATGACCTTGAACAAATTGTTTAATGTTTCTGAGGTTCATTTCCTAACCTGTAAAATGGTGTGTATGTGGGTTAGTTTATAAAGTTCCTTCCAACTCTAAATTTACAGTTTGTCACAACTTCCTTGGTCCTTTTCTTCATTTTAAAAAGTGAAAGATTAGATTAGATGCTAGTTACACTAAACTCCAGAGTTGTGATAACAAAGATTCAAATAATAATAGCTGCCTTTATGAAACACTAAAGCTGGCAAAATGCTTTACAAAGATCATCTTTAATTCTGGGATATGGGTACTTTTATTATTCTCACTTTACAATGAGAAAAATGAAGGAAACTTAGATTAAGTGATTTGTCCAGGGTCACACATTTGAGAAATAGTCCAAACTCAAACCTTTTTGACTCCCAATCCAGTGTTCTGTCCACTATACTTCATGGTTAGGAAAAATAAACATAATAATTACCAGGGGAAGCAATTGCTAACTGGGAGAATTGGGAGGGGTGTCCTATAAGGGTTGGCATGTGAACTTTTAGGGGTGCCAAGAGCCAGAAGAAGATGAGGAGGGAGAGTAGTCCAGGAGTAGAGGACAGCTTTTGCAAAAACATGAAGGTAGGAGATGGAATGTTTTGTACATCAAACTGACCAAGTTGCCCATAGAACATTTAAAATACAAGACCTTAGAGGTTATTCAACATTTATTATTGGTCATACTTTTCTAGCATTTTAAAAGACATTTTTCTTTTTTTTTTTCCTATTTTTTATTTATTTAATAGCCTTTTATTTACAGGGTAACTTTACAGCATTGACAGTTGCCAAACCTCTTGTTCCAATTTTTCCCCTCTTTCCCCCACCCCCTCCCCCAGATGGCAAGATGGCCAGTAGATGTTAAATATATTAAAATATAAATTAGATACACAATAATTATATATGACCAAACCGTTATTTTGCTATACAAAAAGAATCAGACTCTGAAATATTGTACAATTAGCCTGTGAAGGAAATCAAAAATGCAGGTGGGCAAAAATTTGGGGATTGGAAATTCAATGTAATGGTTCTTAGTCATCTCCCAGAGTTCTTTTACTGGGTGTAGCTGGTTCAGTTCATTACTGCTACATTGGAAATGATTTGGTTGATCACATTGCTGAGGATGGCTAAGTCCATCAGAATTGGTCATCATATAGTATTGTTGTTGAAGTATATATAATAATCTCTTGGCCCTGCTTGTTTCACTCAGCATCAGTTCATGCAAGTCTCTTAAAAGACATTTTTCAATGGATCGTAGTGAGATAGGTGCATTTACCTTAAACTCCAGATAAGAAAACTGAGGCTAAGACATTTGAGATGACTGATCCAGGATGAGACAGTTTCTTTTCTTTTCTTTTTTTTTAAAGCTTTTTTTTTTTCAGTACATATGCATGGACAATTCTTTAATGTTAGCCCTCGCAAAATCTTGCTTTCAAATTTTCTCTTCCTTCCCCCACGCTCTCCCCCAAGTGGAAAGTAGTCCAATACATGTTAAACATGGTAGAAATATATGTTAAATCCAATATATACATACATATTTATACACTTATTGTACTGCACAAGAAAAATAAAATCAAACCAGTAAAATAAAGAAGTAGAATAAAATGCAAGTAAGCAACAACAAATAGAGTGAAAATGCTATGTTGTGAATCCACATTCAGTTCCCATGGTCCTCTCTTTGGGTGGAGATGGCTTTCTCCATCCCTGAAGAATTGGAACTGGTTTGAGTCTCATTGTTGAAGAGAGCCACATTCATTAGAATTGATCATAGTAAAATCTTGCTGTTGCCATATATAATGATCTCCTGGTTGTGATCATTTCACTCAGCATCAGTTCATGTAATTCTCTCCAAACCTCTCTGAAATCATCTTGCTTGTTGTTTCTTTCAAAACAATAGTATTCTGTAGCATTCATATACCATAATTTATTCAGCCGTTCTCCAATTGATGGGCATCCATTCAGTTTCCGGTTTTTGCCACTATAAACAGGCCTGCCACAAACATTTTTACACATGTGGGTCCCTTTTCCTCCTTTAAGATGTCTTTGGGCTATAAGCCCAGTAGAAACACTGCTAGGTCAAAGGATATGGCACAGTTTGATAATTTTTTGAGCATAGTTCCAAATTGCTCTCCAGAATGGTTGAATCTATACACAGTTCCACCAACAGTGTATCAGTGTCCCAGTTTTCTCATATCTCCTCCAACATTCGTCATTATCTTTTCCTGTAATCTTAGCCTATCTGAGAGATGGATAGTGATATCTGAGTTGTCTTACTTTGCAATTCTCTGATCAATAGTGATCTGGAGCACCTTTTCATATGCCTAAAAATAGTTTCAATTTCTTCATCTGAAAATTGTCTATTCCTATCTTTTAACCATTTATCAATTGGAGAATGGCTTGATTTTTTATAAAGTTGAGTCAATTCTCTGTATATTTTGGAAATGAGGCCTTTACAGAACCTTTGACTGTAAAAATGTTTTCTCAATTTATTGCTTCCCTTCTAATCTTATCTGCATTAGCTTTGTTTGTACAAAACCTTTTTAACTTAATATAATCAAAATTTTCTATTTTGTGATCAATAATGGTCTTTAGTTCTTCTTTGTTCACAAATTCCTTCCCCTCCACAGGTCTGAGAGGTAAACTATCCTTTGTTCTTCTAATTTGTTTATAATCTCATTCTTTATGTCTAGTTCATGAACCCATTTTGACCTTATCTTGGTATATGGTGTTAAATGTGGATCAATGCCTGGTTTCTGCCACACTAGTTTCCAATTTTCCCAGCATTTTTTTTTTTTGGCAAATAGTGAATTCTTATCCCAAAAGCTGGGGTCTTTGAGTTTGTCAAATACTAGATTGCTATAGTCATTGACTATTTTGTCCTGTGAAACTAACCTATTCCACTAATTAACTAGTCTATTTTTTATCCAGTACCATATGATTTTGGTGACCACTGCTTTATAATATAGTTTTAGATCTGGTACAGCTAGAGCACCTTCATTTGATTTTTTTTTCATTAGTTCCCTTGAAATTCTTAACCTTTTGTTCTTCTAGATGAATTCTGTTGTTATTTTTTCTAGGTCAGTAAAATAGTTTCTTCGGAGTCTGATTGGTATAGCACTAAATAAATAGATTAATTTAAGTGGTATTGTCGTCTTTATTATATTTGTTTGGCTTATCCAAGAGCACTTAATATTTTTCCAGTTGTTTAGATCTGACTTTATTTGAGTGGAAAATTTGGTTGCAGTCATCACTTGTATTGTAGACACAATACCTTCCTTTTGTAGATTAAGGTTATGTTAGCTTTTCTCAGTGGCTTTGTCATAATAATTTTAGTTTTCTAAGTTTTATTCCATCATTTGAATGTATTTAGCTTCAACTTGACCAATATCTATGAAACACCTACTATGTGCAGGATACTTCCAAGGGCTGGGTATAGGTAGATAAAAATAAAACAATGCCTGCTTCAGTGAGCATAAGTTTTAATGAAGGGAAACAATAGACAATTAGCCCTTTGGAGCAGGGGCTGTTAGACTTGTTTGTTTCACTAGTGCCTTCCCTAGGGTTTGGAGGACAGTAGTCATTTCCTAAATGTTTGTCAGTTCAAGGCGTGTACACTGGGTTTTAGAAGAAGCATTTTCCATTTATGAGGAGCATGGAACCATCAGCATTCTAGTAAAAGAACAATTCTGGTGTCCTGACTTATCTGTCTGTGTAACTCTCCCTCCCATAAATCTGCTGCCAGATCTTCATCCAAATCAATTGATTAAAAATGACCGCACTCCACCGGCCACCTTCCAGATTAATATCCTCACATTAAAGGTTGTTGTTTGGGTTTAGGCATTCTGCCTTTTCTGAGCTCCCCTAGTTGACCAATCTCTCTCTCTTGTCCATTTCATGTATAGTAAAGGAAAGACTTTTCCCGTGCTTTGTTAATCTAGGCAAATGAACTACAAAATGGACATCCTTTAAGGAGTTTCAAGGCTTACAAAGCATGTCATACATATGCATGTCATTTAGCTAAAGGCTCCCCACTCCGAGTTCTAGAATCCTAGATCTAGGACGCTCTTGTCCCAGAAGGACAAGAGCAGTAAACTATCAGAAAAGGCAATGGGGTTACCCTGCCATGGCTAGAATTAAATGGCTCTTTTACATCATGGCTCTTAGTCAGCACCACCTCCCTTTTCAAAAGACACTATTACTCATACATTCTAGCATTTTGCTAGGAATCAATAAGAAGTTTCCTGTCTTGACCACCTTCTGCTCTCCCTCTCCTTTGGTCCTTTCCAGCACAAGATGTGACCTTCAATCAGTCTGGGGATTGATTTACAGTAGGGAGGGTGGCCTTCTCACTTCTCCCTTAGCTTGGATTTCAGCTTTCCCAGTACAAAGTACTTACCCAGTACTGCTTTCTTATCTGTGAGTTGTTTTATTCTTTGTAGGCACTTAATAGATACTTGTTGATTAATTCTTGGTAGCAGAAAATAAACATGGAAAGATAATTGAGAAGTATGCTTGCCTTTGCCTCCCATTATCATCATCCCATCTACTTCAGACAAGAATCTCACCCTTTCTTCCACTCTTCTGGGCTCCAGTTTAATTTGGAGTCTCTCACTTCCCTGCTTTATTCCTGTAGTTTTCATTGCCAGTCCCGTCTCATTCTGATACTTCCCACAGAACGATCTCAAACTTGGGTATTCCCCTGCGCTTTCCTGTCCTAGGCTTGTGTTCTAGACCTGTCTACTGATGACCCCAGAGGATCATTGGGAGGAACGTGCCTTATGACTTTTTAATAAGAGTGAGCAGATTATGGTGGTAATTTTTAACGAAGGTAATCTGTATTACAGGTTTACTACACGATAGGGATTGGGAGTACGAGGACAGGCCCTGGGCCTGTGATTCCCCTTGTGGGGCTTCTCCCTTCATTAATGCGGGTTAGCACTTTCTGTTTATCTTGGTTACCTAGGCCCCTGAGAGGGTTAGGGCCACAAAATCAAGCATATTCCTGCCTCCAAGAAGGAAGGATCTGCACGGGGCCAGCCCAGAGTGAGAGGGTTGGATCTCCCCGGCCGCTTTAAGCATCAAAGCCTCAGCCTTGGCTGTGTTTGAAACAATAACTGTAAAGGAGAAACGCCAAGGGAAGATTTATCTAGTTTATGATGCAGACACACCATAAATAGAGCATTTCCCCAATTCAACACTTGTGCAATTTGGAACCCTGGGTTCCTCTACTCTGGAAAACAGTCTCCAAGTAACGGCCTCATCGTTTCCAAGCACAATGAATTAAGGGCTGGCTGTTAAATCTGAACAGGACGAACTTTCCCTGAAGGTCTGATTTCAGAGGGTCCATCCTTCTGGGCCAAATATGGAATTCAGAGAACAGTTCAGCATGGAAACAGCCAGTGTTTTGTGGGGCAGTGTGGCATCGCTAAAGTTGAGCCCGGTTCTTTCCTGAGAGCAGAATGGGCTCAGCTGTCTATAATGGCCACAGAAGGGGTTCATGGGCAGTCTCACTTTCCCCTTCTTCCTCAGAAAACTGAAGAAAATGGTCAGAAGTTGGGGCAACAGAACAGAAAAAAATCAGACTTTTGGCAACATATTTTTGATGAGTACCTGGAAACAAGGAAAACAGACTTATCAGGGACTTTTTCTTAGGGGCAATTTGGGTTGTGACTTATCCAAAGTCACGCAGCCAGGAAGTGTTAAGTGTTTGAGGCCAGACTTGAACTCAGGTCCTGTGCTCTGTTCACTGTGCCATCTAGCTGCTCCCTTGGCAGGAATTCTTTTGAGTACGGTGCAGTGGATAGAGTGCTAGAGTTAAAGGCAGTGTGGTCTGAGTACGAATCCTGCCTCGGACTCTTACTGACTGACCTCAGAGAAGTCAGTGACCATCTGTTCCCTTATCTGTAGAGATGAGGTGACAATAGGACATACCTTGGATTAGCCCTATTATCCTCATAGCCTCATCATCTAGGATCTCAAGGGGGTGGGGAATAAGCATTTGTTAAGAGCTTACTGTGTGCCAGACACTGGGCTAACCACTTCAACAAACATCTCATTTTACCTTCGCCTTCTGAGGTAGAGGCTTTTGTTATCTTTGTTTTACAGATGGGGAAACCGAGGCACAGAGCAGTTATATGACTTGCCCAGGATCACATGGCTAGAAAATGTCTAGCACGTGGGGCCCCGGGTCTTTATTCTGGAGTCCAAGTATCCAAGATCTGGAGACTTGCCAGAATCTTGCTGCAGGCTTTCTTTCTGGCTTTCTCTCATAAAGTTCTTTAACTCTTCGTGACCCCTTTCATAAAATACCTTTCTAAAATCCAACTTCTAGACAAACCAGACTGTTGCTTAGTGGATGGAAACCTTTTACTTTCCTACCTCTGCATCTTTGCCCATGACATTCCCTGTACCTGATTTTCCTCCCTCCCTCCTCCTTCATTCCTGTCCTTCTCCCACTGTTTCTGCCCATCCTTCCAGACTCTGCACAAATGTCACCTTTTCTGCAGTTTTCTCTGGTCCTCCCATTTGAAAATTATCCCTGGGTCAAAGCATAGTATTTGCATCTTTTTTGGTGGTGGTTATTGTTTACTGTTTTTTCTTTCTCGTGTTTTTTCCCCTTTTGATCCAATTTTTCTTGCTCAGCATGACAAACATGGAAATATGTTTAGAAGGATTGCACATGTTTAACCTATATGTAATTGCTTGCTATCTTGGGGAAAGGGCAGGGGGAGAGAGGAAGAAAAATGTAAAATCCAAGGTTTTGCGAAGGTGAATGTTGAAAACTATCTTTGTGTGTATTTGGAAAAATAAAATGCTATTAAAAATTTAAATTAAAAAAGAAAGAAAGAAATGATCATTTCTTCCAGAACTGTTCCTGCCTCTCTCTTGCTGTCAGCATATGGTAGCTAAGGCCAAACTTGTAACTTCATTACTATAGGTATGTCCCAGCGAGAAGAGGCCCTCCATCAAGGCAGATCGGCCCACCGGCCCTCTGTTCATGATACACCGGCCCTCTGTTCATCATATTCAATTTTTGTTACTGTTTACTTATGGGATATTATGGACAAGAGTCCTCCAGGATGGGCTGCTATTAGCATTATGGGAAGGAATGCCTGCAGTGAGGACATCACCCATCCACTTGTTGCTTAGTTTACTTAGACTTCCATAACTCCTCCTTCTCCTTCTCTTCCCCCCAAGTACCTTGTTTTGATTATATGGATACATGCTCTCTTTGAAGTTCCTTGTAGTCGCAAAGTAAGTGATAAGATTATCGATGATGGATCACCATTGTTCAGTGGTGTGTGTGAAGTTCTCCCATTGTTCATAAAGATGACATGCATTTCTTTTAATAACTTAGTTCTAAACTCTCCGGAGGTGCTGGAGAGGCCACAGGAAGAGGCCTTTAAATGCGTAGAAGGAAGCTGATCTTGGCAAAAGATGTTAGAAAGAACCCCAGCCCACTTGTCTCCGAGGGCCTGCTGCGCAATCTTGGGCAGAGTTTGGGGCTGGGGCATGTCTGACCCAGTTCCAGTATCCCCTCTTTGGTGCCTCAAGCCCTTTTAAAGCTGAATGCTCCCTCCCCTCCAGTCTCACACCTTCCTTACTCCCTCCCACCCCTCTGCCCTGGGCTCCTGTCCCGTGGACCTCCCACATCCGGGAGCTTTGCATCTCTGCTGGGTCTTTGCTGGATCTTCATCTATCTTTTGTCCCCTAAGCAAGGGGTATAAACTCCCTTCAGGATCCTCTTCTCCTCTCTCCTTAAACCCTCTCCCACTGATCAAATCGATTCTGATGGATTAAATGAGAATCTCCCTATGTTAAGGCTACATGTAAATCCAGCCCTAATCTCTCCAGATTTCATTGCTTTATAATATTATTGTGTAATATTATATAATGCCATTAGCTATGTCTGTCATATTATGGAGCAGGAGAAGGCTCCAGTGGCTAGAGAGATGGTCTCAGAATTAGGAAAATCTTGCCATTGGACAAGTCATACCTCCTCTTAGTACCTGAGACAGCTCTGTAAGACTATATACATTTTTTGGGAAAAATTGGAACAAAAGGTTTGGCAGTTGTCAATGCTGTAAAATTACCTATGCATATAACTTGTAAATAAAAAGCTATAATAATAATAAAAAAGATGTTATACATTTTTAAGTGAAAAATCATACACATGCTATGTTTATTTTCTGGTTTTTTTTTCTCTCCCATGGTTTTTCCCTTTTGCTCTGATTTTTCTCTTCCAACATAATTCATAAAATAATGTATATTAAAAATAAACTAAAAAAATAGACAATTCATAAATATACATTTATTCAGGAAATACAATTGTTAAAGAGTAGTTGATGTTTCCTACATTATAAAATATTCACAGCATGTATTCTTCTTAAATCCACACCAAGTCATGCTCATATTCCATTTAGTTAAATAAGATTATACACATTGCCCAAGAGTTGCTAGGTCTCTTTACGTTAATAAAATTACAGGTTTACAATAAATCACAGATCCAGAGTTGGATGGGACCTCAAAGGTCATCTCATCAAGCTCCTTCATTTGTCAGATGAGTAAACTGAGACCCGTGGATTAGGGTAAGCGACTAGTGTTCTCTGATGTCAGAATCAGTGTCCTTTCACTAAATCAGTTTGTCTCTATCTGCTTCTGTCCCTGTCTCTCTCTCTACCCTCCCCCTTCCTTCCTTCTCTGGCTTCCCTCTTCTTCTCTTCCCCCCTCCCTGTCTGTCTGCCTTTCTGTCTCTGTCTGTCTGTCTGTCTGTCTCTCCCTCCTCCTCGCTTCTCTGGCTCCCTCCCTGTCTCCTCCCATCTGCCTGTCTCTCTCTTTCCTTTGGCTCCCTCTCTGTCCCCTCCCAGCTGTCTGTCTCTCTCTGTCTTTCTCTCTCCCTTTCTCTTCTGGCCCCTCCCCAAACCCATCCCCCATCTGTCTGTCTCTCAGCACAGACTGTCTCATCTAAACTTTGGATTTCCCCCCAGTGTCTTTTGCAGACAGTCCTTTGCTGAATAGAACAGACACTAAAAAATCGTTTGCCGAGATCCATCCTAGCAGAGCAATTACAGAGAGTTTGTGGAGGCTCCTGGATTGGGGTCAAACTAATGGCACTTTTCAAACAAGTAAATGACTGGTTTCATTTGGCACATCCTGAGCCAGCTTTAAAAAGCAAGGTCTTTCAGGAAGGAGAAGACTCAACTTCCTCTCAATGGAGGGATAAACATGTGTCATTTTTATCCATCCATTTCTATCAACTTCTCAAATGATAGCCTTTTGCACTTTCCATTTCTTTTTCTAAAATGAGACTATTTACGTAATTTATTTCCTCTTCTGTTAAGCTATATTTTTGTAAATATTCGCCCATTTTGCTTAGATTATCAGATTTATTGACATATAGTTGGGCAAAATAGCTCCTAATTATTGCTCTAATTTCCTCACACTTTCTTCTCAGTCACTCATATTGTGATAGAGATTTGCCATTCGATGCATGTGCTGACCATTAAAATATTCTGATTTCTCAGGATTGAGATAATACCTGGCCAGAAGTCATCCATCCCCGCGTTCCAAGGTGACCTCTCTATATTGAATCAGAGACCTATGTGCAATTGCTTCAGTCTCATTACCATACTCAGAAACTGCAGTTCATTTAGACTTAATTTCCCTGAAATACAAGAGGAGGTCAGGAGCAGGAAATATGAAAGCATAATGAGATGATGCTTTGTTATAGACATCTACAGATTTTAGCTGATGAGCCATCAGGGAGGGAAATTTAGAAATCAGACAGTGATGGCTTTCCCTGAAATAATGCGGTGTCTAATAAAGAGTAGAGACCTCTGAAGAGTGACTCCAGGGGATTCCCTAAGTGCTCTTCCAAAACCGGATGGAGCAGCTGGGTGGCCAAACAGATGGAGCTCAGATTCAGTTCTTCTTTCTATTTACACAGTCCCGAATCCTTCTATCCTTCTCTCTCTCTCTCTCTCTCTCTCTCTCTCTCTCTCTCTCTCTCTCTTACTCTGTCTGTCTGTCTCTCTGTGTGTTTCTCTTGCTCTCTTACTTTCTTGTCTCTCTGTCTGTTTGTCTCTGTTTCTCTGTGTCTCTCTCTCCCTGTCTCTCTCTTTCTCTCTGTCTGTCTCTCTGACTCTCTCTCTCTCTCTCTCTCTCTCTCTCTCTCTCTCTCTTCTGAGACCATTGGGGTTAAGTGACTTGCCTAGGGTCACACAGCCAGGAAGCATTAAGTGTCTGAGGTCAAATTTGTACTCAGGTCCTCCTGATTGACCCTCATCTCTTAATGCTTTGCCTTAGGCATCTTCCTTCCAGTCTCAATCCATCTCCCCAGTCCTTACTATTCATAGTCCCTCATTTAAATTAAAAGATGCTTGGTATAGAGACCTCTGGAGAAGGAAACCTCTTCCAGTAGGACTGGTAGCCTGCTCTGCAAGTCTTGGTGAGTTCTTTGGGATTCTGTGAGGGGAACACATCAGAGGTATCTTTCTCCTGCAAAATAGTATCCACCATATCCCTGCTGCATCTCACAGCAGCTCACAGAGTATTCCTTAGGTGCCATTGTAATAAAATCACTGCCATGTTTAGCAATCAATGGCAGAGGACTATGGTTTAGTTTTCTTTTTATTCCCCCTTCCTCCTATTCTCTCCAGGAGCTCTAAATTTTTATTCCCGCTTCCTTCCATTCCCATCAGGACTTAGTGGACACTGCATCGATGGGCCCTATTTTCCCTTTGCCATTGGTTTTCTGTTAGCTAACCGCTATTGTGAGGATAGGAGAATTTCAGAGAAATAGGAAATGGACTAGGCCAAGTGCCAGCTTACAGTTAATATAGGGAGAAGACCAACTTGGTTACTGTCAAGGAAGTAGCCCCCAGGGCATCGGAGGCAGCAGGCCCTTTCCTGCGTTGCTCCCAGAGTCAGGTTTGCATAGACTGCCGCTGGTAAAAGAGAAGTGGAAAGAAGCCGGAAGGGATTTAAAAAAAATACATCATGGAAAGGCTTAGATTCTATAGGGAGTTGTAGTAGAATCTAGGAAATAAATCACATGCTGGAATTCCAACCTATGGGCTGAAGGAAAGGGTTCAAAAGGACAGAAGATGTCTAAGGGCTTCTCTGGATGGCTATTCTCCGGCCTGATTCTGAATCAGAAAGGGCTGATATAGTCCCTGGGGCTTCTGAATAAAAGAACAGATATACCCTTCACTTTGGAAGATGGGGAAGCTTACTAGGTGACAGCTAAATGGAAAGAGACCCAGACAGACAGAGAGACAGAGAGATGAATGGATAAGTAAGCAAGTGGAGATAGAGGAAGGCGGATGAATAGCTAGAAATGGAAGGAGATGAGTGGATGGACAATAGGAGAGAGATGAATGGATGGAGGGAGGAGAGATGGATAGAAAAACAAAGGGATATGTACAGATAGACGATGGAGAAAAGGGACAAAGAAAGAATGCATTCATTAAGCTTTTGCTATGTTCTTTGGTCCGGATTGACACAAAACTACAACTCACAAAGGACAGACTTAATGTCACTGATATTTCTATTACCAGAAAAGACATTTAACTTAGACACTGCGCTTTAGTACTGGGGATTTAAATAAAAGCAAATATGACAGTCTCTGTTCTCAAAGAGCTTATACACAGAGGGGTGATGGGAAGGGGGAAGAAGGGAGTGTGTAGGATGTCCAGTTCCCATCCCCAGTAGGATGTCTAGAGGCAAAATCCTCAGCTGTCCTAGTGGGGGGGGGGGTAAATGGGGGAACGGGGCAGGAGTGTAAATCATGCTTCCCTGGAGATGGTTTTAGTGGGGTTTGGGAGGATGGTAAACATTGGCAGAGAGGGAGGGAGCTAAGACCAGCAGGTGGCAGCAGAGACCCGCAGAAAGCAGCCTTGTCAAAGGCCGGGCAGGGAACGGCGACTAGCTCTGGAGGGTGGTCCAGCAGCCTGAGTCATCATGGGCATTGCCAGGTCAGCGGCGGGAGAAAAGCAGCAGCTGTGTGAGAGGCACAGAGGGCGCCCAGCTGGGGTGTGGCTCATACCCACCCCTCTGGGGAAGGCTACCCCATTATAGGGGGGATCCTGCTTTGCTGGGGAATGAGAGAGCCTGATTGGTCTGCTAAACGATGCATCATATTTTTATAGAGGGCATGGGCAATTAGAGACAGAGACAGTGAGAGGAAAGGAGAGAGAAAAAAGGAACGGGGGAGAGAAAAGAGAGAGAAAGGAGGGAGGGACAGAGAGACAGAGAGAGGGGGGGGAGAGAGAGAGAGAGGAAGAAAGGAAAGGAGAGGAGAGACAAAAAGGAAAGGGGGAGAGAAAAGAGAGAGGAAGGAGGGAGAGAGAGACAAAAAGAGACACAGAGAAAGGCAGAGAGACAGAGAGACAGCGAAATAGATTCTTCCTCACAGAAGAGGAGAGGAAAGGGGAAGAGAAAAGAGGAAGTAGGGAGGGAGGGAGTGATAGAGACAGAGAAAGACAGAATCAGAGAGACTGAGAGATAAGCAGAGAGAGAGAGAGAAATACAGATAGAGACACACAGAGAGAAAGATACACACACACACACAGAGAGAGAGAGAGAGAGAGAGAGAGAGATATCCACAGCAGGCTTAGCTCACATGCCTCCTCTCCCACAGCCTGTGCTGGTATACATGGCGATCTCTGGTTCTGTTTACAATGCTATCCAGGCCAGAAATATCCTCCCTCCTCCATTTACCATTTGAATTCCTCACTGTCTCTTAAAAGCCAGCTCCAGCGCCAGTTTGTACCAGTCCATTGCTGTTTGGGGAATAGAGATTTACTCAGTGAAAGCAGGCTGGCCAACATGCTAAGAAGCAATAGGCTTTCACTGGGTTTATTTTTACTCACATGATGGAAGGACCTACATTTGGGACATCCAGGAGGAGGATGGGAAGGTCTCTGGAGGGGCAGGGACCGATGTGTTCCCTGCTCAACCTGAGAAGGAATCTGGGCCCTGGGTGAGACCATCATCAAACAAGTGGAGAAGTGGAGGGAGGTTTTATCAGGTTTTATCAGGCTCTTGTCACATAATTCAATTCATCCATCATCAGACATTTAGTGGGAGCTATTAGGCCCAGACAGACATGAAGTAACCTCTGCCTTCGAGGAACTTCCATTCTCCTGTTAGGATTCAACCTGGATATAACTAATTACAAAATATGAAAAAAGGAATGGAAAGCAATAGCGTCTCCCAGTTGGGGTGGAAACATCTGGGTTGTTACATGCTTTGGACAGAATCCAGGTATTGTCTGGGGAGGGATGGTAACTTCCCCAATTGTTTGGGAGATGATGTATGATAATGATTTGCATGGAACAGGGCAATTTTCAGCCAAATTACTTTTCGGGGGGGGGGGAAGTACAAGGGGGAATTTCAGGAAAGAGAAAGGGCAGGAGAGAAAATATTCTGAGACCATCACATGGGTCCTCTGGGAAGCTTTCCCCAATTCCCCGTTGTAGCACTTTGTTTTGTAACAAAAGAGCCCTTCTTGGCCCATTGAAGTTGGACGCTCACCTTATCTCACTAAGGGACTCCTAGCTCTGGGCACATGCAAACCAGGTTCAGTCCTAGGACACCAAAGAGTAGAGTCAGACTCTTTGTCTCTTTACTCTGGAGACCCTGGGAAAAACCCCTCAGGTTCATCTCACACCTAGGGGCTCCCCATAAGGAAGTAGTACTCTACATACAAGTTCGATGGGATATAGGCGATCTATTTACTTACTCGACTACAGAAGAAATGCTGAAAACATAAGAATCGTAATTGTAAGTTGATAAACACTTAAAGCATGAAGCAATTATCCCTTTCATACCTTCCTGGGAGGCTGATATTTAAAAATATCCATAATATAAATAATACAGTCCTTCCAAACAAGAAGCTCGTATTCTAACCGGAGAGACATCACCTATTTCAGGTCCACATCAGAGGGAAGGGTCCTATGGTCCATGGATAGGAACCAGAGAGTCAGATGGGTCTGGAGAGAGTGTGAGGGCAGTCAGTAGGAATTCTGTTTCCTTTCTCCTGAATGGTGATGCTTCCTGCTCAGTGACCGATAAGGGGATTGCTTCATCATCCTGACCCACAAATGGCCCTTGCAATAGCCCGGAGAGCTCAGTTCAAAGCTTGAACCACACTCCCCTAAACAGAGAGAACACTGTGGGAGGGGCTCAGCTGATTGCTCCCAGGACTCCTGGGAAGAGACCTTTATGGAACAGTGGAAGGAGCAGCTGCTTTGAGTTTGGAGATCTGAATTTGAATCTTGGCTATCTGTAACAATCTATTTTACCACAAATATATTATACACACATATGCATATAAACTTGCTTAGAATGACACAGTAAATATATATATGTACATATATTTTAAAACAGGTTATAATTATACTGCCTACATCACAGAGTCATGATAGGGATATAGTGTGGTAAACTTTAAAGGGCTGCATAATTGTGAGCTGTTTATAATTTTACAAAATATTGAGTATCTATGTAAATGACTTATCTCTTTGTTAGACCAGAAGCTCCACACGGGCAGAGAGAGAGTTCTAGATTTGAAGTCAAAGAACCTAAGTTCCAGGATCACAGACTCATGCATATAGAGTTGAGAGACCATCTTGTTCATTCCTTGTCCTGATTTTACAGATAAAGAAACTGAGACCCAGAAAACTCAAGTTTTTTTTTTTTCCCTAAATTCTATAATTGACCAACATGAGTATTTTCATATGTGAAGATCAGGAGAGTGCTGAATCTGAAACTATAACTCTTGTACACAACTTATACATATATATATATACATATATTTATATATAAGTTAAACTATATATATATATATACATATATATATATATATATGAATTTGCTGAGGCAATTGGTTTTAAGTGGTTTGCCCAGTGTCACACAACTAGGAAGTGTTAAGTGTCTGAGGTCAAATTTGAACTCAGGTCCTCCTGATTTTGGGGCTGGTGATCTGTCAACTATACCACCTAGCTGCCCTACAGCTTATATATATTTTTAAATCTCTTAGTTCCAAAGCTTCAAAGAAAGACTAATTCAGAAAATTCCAATACCTTTTAAGAGAGGAAGCATGGGCTAATGAATGGAGTATGAGACATGGAGCCAAGGAAACTTGAACTTTATTATTATTATTTTTAAAATTTTCATGAATATTCACTTTTTTGTTCTCTTTTCTCCACACCCCTGACAAATGAGAAAGCAAGAAAAACAAATACCTGCATTGACCACGTCCAAAATGAAGCCCTAATTCTTGTCTAAGAGACAAGAATCCTGAAACATAAAGACCTAAATCTGAATCCCATTTTTGACACATATTAGCTATTATTCTTGTTCCCCTGATTCTACTCAGTTCACTGCATCATCTATATAAATCTTCCCAGGTTTTTCTGAAATTACACAGATCTACAGGTGGAAGGAACCTGAGAGGCCATTGAGCTAACTCTCTTAATTTACTGATGAAGAAACTGAGGGACAGACAGAAAAGGTGGATTCCCTGATCATAATAAGATAAACATATTAAATAATCCACAAATTTTAAAATGCTACATTAAGATGCTAATTTATTATTATTCAAAGTTGACAACCAAGTAGGATTAACTTAGTGTATTAAAGTTCTCTGTGAAGGGAGATTGGATTTCACCTTTTTTTTTTTTTTTTTTTTTTAATGTCCTAGCTAGATTTTCCAGGTCATGGAAATTGCTGCATGGGGAAAAGTCATCAAACAGCCCAGCTTCTGCCTGGCAGGTTACAACTGCTTTTACTTTGCCCAGTTTTCTCATTTGTGAAATGAGAACAATAATTCTTCTTGTCCAGTTTATGTTGTCTCTTGCTTGGACTCAAGAGAGATAAAATGCTCCTGAGACTGAAAGGTTTTTAAAGAAACCAGCCTGCATTATGGGTGCCCAAATAACATTCAGTCCCACAACAACAGATTCATCACACTTAATAGCATGAGAAGCTGTGCTAGAGACAAAGGGACAAAATGACAGAGAGAAATGGGAGTTCTGACAAGATGGTAGAATGAGAAGTGATAAATGAGACCAACTCCTCAACAGACATATTAATAAAGAGAAAAGTGAGAAGGGAAACTGTTTAGGGACCCCAAAGGCTGGTGGGCTCAGAGTGAGGTACAAGCACTCTTCAGGATCCTGGAGAATCTTTCAAGGAATCCCCAAGTTCAAATCTGCTTTCCTAACAATACAATATTAATTTCTAATATTGTAGCTCTTGAAAGATTAAAAAACCCACATAAACCAAAACTTTTTGAGGTCCTCAGTAAGAGTATAAGGAGCTTGTGAGACCAAAGAGTTTAAGAACTGTTACTCAAAGGAAAATCATCTCAGTTATTGTTTAGTCACATTCAATTCTTGATGATGTCATTTGGGTTTTTTTTTGGGACAAAGATGCTGAAGTGGTTTGGCATTTCCCTCTCCAGCTTGTTTTACAGATGAGAAAACTGAGGTAAAAAGGGTAAAATGGCTTGGCCAAGGTCACATAGCTAGCAAGTAGCTGAGACTGAAATTTAACTCAGGAAGATTAGTCTTCCTAACTTCAGGCCTGATGCTCTATTCACTGCACTACCTAGCTGGATAGCTCCAAGATAAAAGAAAAAGAATGAACAAAGAAATGAGTAAGCAGAGAAAAATGCCAATTCTATAAAAGAACATAGTTAAAAGACCCCAAAGAGAAGTAACCAGAAGGAGAAAATAATATGCTTCCTTCAACAATAGCTTTAGAGATGAATCCAGCTCTCACAAAAGCCTATGCACTTGGATTAAACTCTTCAAAGGAAATAAAAAAGGATTTGGCCCAAATAGAGAAATGTCAGTGTCTGAAAGAGACCATAAGTAAAATGGAGTGATGCTGAGAGCTCACAAAAAAATACTAACATGGAGAAGTCGCTTAAAGGTTTGCATAATGGCACATAATCAAGGAAAAAGGAGAGTCCCGGTATCAAGGACAAAAATGATAGAAACGCTAGAACATGCCTCAAAATAAGATCAAAAGACAACTTAGCCGGTAAAAGGCCTGACATTTTACAAGAAGAGTTCAGAAAGACAATGTATAAGTCTCTAGATTCCCATCCCAAAAGGTGAAATTGGAAATCATAATCCATTTTAGGAACTCACTTGAGAAATGCATTTTAGGAACTTACTCGAGAAATTTTCCCGGTTCTGTCAAGATCAAGGGGTGATATTCAGATCAACAAAATTCACCTGGACCCTTTCTTGAGAAACATCAGCTTCAGTTCCCCACAGAGATTTAGATAAAGAGATTTTTACAGGCAGTTCCGAGGAAAAATATCATTGATTTATCAAGGATCCCTCTTCAAATCACATGGGATTATTCTCCCACAGTGAAAAAAAGAAAGAGAAAAATGGAAGGCGATTTACAGAAAATGAAAAAGTATCAAACCTCATCCTAGAATCTTCTGCCCAAGGGAAATGAGGAATAATATTTGAAGATCTGGCTTTGATTTCCCACATTTTCACACACTTGTATAGGAAGATATGGAAAAGAAATTGGCCGTAGACTCAGACACAGAGGAAATCTCCTGATAACTCCTGGAGAGAAAAGGCCAACAGGAAACATTTGGACTATAAATCAATATAAGGGATGCCTGAAGGGGTCTTGTGACCTGAAATTGGGTTGGGGAGGGTACATTGAAAAAGAAATTGATTCAAGGGGTGAGGGAACAAAACTGAGAAAAGTATTTGTTATAAATGTTACTCAAGGCAAAGAAAACTCTCCCAAGGAGAGAAGATAGTCCTTGGAAGGGAGATTCCAGGCTACGTTACCTGTTGCTAACAAATAGAGGGTTGGAAAGACCCATACTTTCCTCTCATTTCAGGCAGTGTTTGCTAAGAGGCAAAGAGATTGTTTTTCTTGTTTTGATGTTTCCCCGTGATTCTTTGGTTGGGGCAACCACATCAACATCCTTCCTTAGGGTGAAGAGGTAACCACTGGTTCTTCTGGGAAACATTGAGCCTGACAAATATAACCTGGATGGAGAAGGGGAAAGGGTCATAGAAAATGACATCAGGGGCTCTTTCCCAGAGGTTGAAGTTTTGGGGGTTTCATGTTCACCCCCTGTGACTTCAGTCCAGGATGGATGGTCCCTATGAAAGGGAATCTCTTTGCAGAGCTGTTCCTAGACATGGCAGAGGAACAGGTATGTAGTGTGGTCTCTATGGGACTGGGGACAAGAGGAGTGGGCAGAGAGCATAGACTAATAACCAGTTCTAAGCTAATGGAACTTAGGGAGATGGACCAGAATTTCACTAGAACCTTTAAAAAATGAACAGAATATGGAATGTTATTGTTCTATAAGAAACAGAAAGATCAGCAGGATGATTTCAGAAAGGCCTGGAGACACTGACATGAAGTGATGCTGAGTGAAATGAGCAGAACCAAGAGATCATTGTACATGGCAACATCAATATTATGGGATGATGAATTCTGATGGACATGGCTGTCTTCAATAATGAGATAATTCAGACCAGTTACAACAATCTTGTGAAGGAGAGAGCCATCTACACCCAGAGGGAGGACCCTGGGAACTGAGTGTGGTTCACAACACAGAGTTTTCACTCTTTCTGTTGTTGTTTACTTGCATTTTATTTTCTTTCTCATTTTTTTCCAGTTTGATTGTGCAACAAGATAATTGTATGAATATGTATACATATATTGGATTTAGCATATATTTCTACCATGTTTAACATATATTGGACTACTTGCCATCTAGGGGAGGGGAGGGGGAAAGAGGAGGGAAATTGTAACACAAGCTTTTGCAAGGGCTAATGTCAAAGAATTATCCATGCATATGTTTTGAAAAATAAAAAGCTTTAATAAAGAAATGAGCAGAAGAAGGCACTGAGAAGAAAGAACAGACATACAGGACAGTTTTGAAAGTAACATATAGAACTGACTATATGCCTTTAAAATACAAAGGAGCTAAGAAACATGAAAGATTCATGGTTTCATGTAGAATCCTATTTTTGTATTCACCATCATCAGAAATGCTCTTTTTTGGGTAAGTTCAAAATTTTAAAAATAATTTTAAGAAAGAGATTAATTCTAAGAGAATTCTATCTCCCTGCAGTGACCTTCACCCCTCTCCTTCCCCCATCTCTTTTTTCTTTTCCTTCCTCCAAGAACTTTACTGGGAAAACTCCTGCTAATTTTAAACATATATTCAATCTCGTTTCCTTGTGTCTCCTTTTGTTTTTTGTATCATATGTTGGGAGAAGGGGTGGGTGAGTGGGTGGGGACGAGAGATCGACTCAGGCCACAATATTATGGTATCCTGCTGTTTGAAGCATTGTTTTCATTGTTTATTTGACTTTCTTAGGCTGTTTTTGAGTGTGTTAAAAATCACATGGTCATTAGTAGTGAATTGTTGAATCTTTGATGTTTGAGGAGGATGTGTCCAGCCCCTGGAAAAATACCAAGGGGGCATGGACAAGTGTCTGAGTGCTTATACTGCATCTCAGCCCTTATAACTTTTATACAGATAATAGGGAAAATTCTAGATCTTGTCCAAACAGATCAGGGCATTAAGAAAGGTTGTTCACTCTTGGAAAAGAGAAGCTTATTCTATAATGGAAAAATGGAGGACCTTGGTTTGAACCTCAGTTATGTTAGTCCTGAACTTTGTGACTTTGAACAAGATACTGGCCTTCAAGTCCTCACCTGTAAAATACTGCACAAAGTGTACTTTACATCTTTTTATCTTTCTATTTCTAAATCTACGATCCTAAGAACTTGTCATTGCAATTCATGTGGTCCTAGAAATATTACTTGTTGAAATAGGAGAAGAAAAAGAAATGAAAAAGAAAGAAAGAAAGAAAGAAAGATTGCTAAAGAAGAGGTCAAAATGTCTGGATTTGATAGGTGAGATGAGAGTTATTTAGGAAAACAAAGATCAACAAAAATAGTGAGCTAGCAAACAATTTCACAAAAATGGTGAGATAAAAGATAAGCCCATAAAATCATCTAGTTCACCAATCAAAATTTAAAACAATGATAAAAAGAGAAATGCCATTTAAATAGCAATGAAATGCATTAACTACCTCATATAGAGCATTTAAATTCAACTATAACACAATTTTTACAGAAATAAAACAAAAAATAATTAGGGAGAGAGTCAATATCTGTGGCTAGACTGAGCTAATAGAGAAAGGGTAGCACTGAAAACCACACAGATCAAAATAGCAGCAGTATATTTTGTAGAATTAGACAAAGCAATCACATATCATAAGAAAAGTTCAAGAATAGAATTGCAGTTAGAGAAATTATGGGAAGAAATAAAAATAAAAAGTATTCCTAGATCTCAATTCTGGATAAAAAAACAGAAAAAAATATATCAATGTAATGGACTTGACAATAATAAGATAGAACCAAGTATCCATGGGAACCAAGTTCTTGATGATACTAGGATCACAAGACACAGGAGAAAAACTTCATTATTCAAGAACTTGTTGAAAAAATAGATAGCAGTTTGGTAAAAAAAAAAAAAAAAAAAAAAAAAGTGGTAAGGGACAAGTATCTCATTCCCTAGGTCAAAATAAATTCCAACTATTTCAATGATTTAAATATTGAAAAAAAAATCATACCATGTGAAAACTAGAAAATAAGGAAATGTCATCTTTTATGTCATCTTAACTGTGGAGGATTCTTAAAACACTACGACTTGGAAGAAATTATAAAAGAAAAAAAAACCCAAAAGCCTTTATGAAGTAAGAACTGAGACATCAGAATAAGAAGACCTGGACACTCTGATTGCCAGGTAGGCAGGAACTTTGGAAAAGGCCTTGAGAACGTCAAGGATAATTGCACAGTGCAAGTGCTTAGTAAATGCTTGTTACATTGAATATCATCAAACCCATTTTTAACTTCATAAGTAGATAGTTACTAGGGAGTTGCCAGAGGCACAGAGGAGATATAACTGGTCTGGAGTCACATAATTTATAAGTGTTAGAGACAAGATTTGAATTCAGATTTTCCTAAATCCAGCCCCAGAAATCCACCTGCTACTTTTTGTTTGTTTGTTTTGTTTGTTAGATTGTTCTATAATGCTGGTTCTTGCATTTTAAAAGTGAAATGAAAAGTTGTTAGAAAAGTTGGAAAATCTCTATTTGAAATACTCATAGAGCTTAAAATGATTGGCAGTTTCTAAAGAATAGAGCGAATTCTTCTTGTTCCCCTGAAGCCTTAACAATAGGACTGATGGCTCCCTGCAGGTGGCTGGCTGATTCCTGACTTGTAAAGGAACAGTAACCTTGGCACTTTGAGTTGGTGATTTTAGCAGGATCCTTCTGATCCTATCATAGAACAGAAGTGGGCAGACTTGAGAAGATTGAGAAAAATGTCAAAGTTAAGGCTGCAGATACCACCTGGTGACTTAAAGAAATATCTGGAGCATTGCACAGATTTGGAGAACAAAGACCAAAATAAAGTACTGAAATTTCAGTTTAAAAATAATTCCTCTCTCAGCATCCGAGGCTAGTATTTCCAAACACAATAAAGGAACATCAACATTAAAAACCTTTTTTTTTCTTTCAAATGTTTCGCTCCTTTCCTAGAAGAAAAGTTAGTCCTGTTTATTATCTGCTATAATTGACAAGATATAGATGGTCGCAGTAGTGGTAAGATGTCAGTGAGTCTGACCTCATTTCTGGGAAAGCAGAGGTTGGGAAGATTTGAAAGATTCTGTAATAGCTTCCCGTTACCTGGATGTGGATAAGGATGGGGATGATGCCCTTTGAATATCCTTGAGAAAAAATCCAGGACAATGCTGAAGCTGGCAGGTTCTGCCTGAAAATTGATATCACAAAACCGTACAATAAATCTATTTAACTTGAACACAAGCTCTTACCTTTGTAACTTTGAGCACAATACTTTATGGTACCGAGACTCAGTTTTCTTATGTGTAAAATGGGGAAAGCAATACCCTATACTCCCTTCCATATAAGGATCATATTGTTTAATTTTTTTTCCTTAATTCTGCTTTTTGAGTATTCTGTTTTACTTGATGTCTTTCCAGATTTAAAATTTGTTCAATCAAAAAGAGCTGCCTGCTTAGATGAGGCAAATCAAGGATTGAAACATTCGTGTTTGAATTCTTCACAGATTCTGTAGCATTATTTACACACTTTTATGTTCTAGAGTGTATATTGAATGCACTGTCAGTGGACTTGTACACATTGCAGACCTCAACAAAAAAAAATTGATTAATGGATGCTATTTTGCATCGCTGACAGATTAGTTTGCCCAACTACATCTGTCTTACTAATTTAAATATATTTTAATTAGTCTAGAAATTATGATTGGTGTGATAGAAAGGGCAGTGACCTTGGAACCAAGAAGATCAGAACTCCATTGAGTCCTAGATCCGGTGCTTATACAATTATCTTGCTGCACAAGAAAAATTAAATGAAATAGGAAAAAAATGAGAAAGAAAATAAAATGCAAACAAACAAGAACAAAAGAAGTGCTTCAATTTCATCACCTATAAAATAGGAATCATTCAACAATCACTTATTAAGTGCCTACTAGGTGCCAAACATAGTGAGAAGTTCTATGAATAAAAAGACAAAATGTAACAGTCTTGCCCTCTAGGAAATTGTACTCTGCACAATAACACGTGTTTAGGGGAGCTAGATGACATAGTAGATAGAGCACTAACACTGGAGTCAGGAGGATCTGAGTTCAAATATGACCTCAGACATTTAGTAGTGTGACTTTAGACAAGTCACTTAACCCCTATTTCCTCTCGAAAACAAATAACACTTTTTATTAAAGAGCTTATTAAATGGATTTAAGCAGAATTTTTGAAATCTTGAGCTGCTATGTTTATGTGAGTTCTTATTGGAATGATTGACTCCTTCAAGCATTTCTTTAGTGCCTACTGTATGTACTCTGAAAGGGACACAAAGAGGTGGAAGACTTGGCCTCTTATCTCAGAAGAATATCATCTTCCAGAGAGGTTAGGTCATATAAGTAACAGAAATGGAGAGTATACGATACAAGTATGAAGGGGAAGATTGCTCCAGGGTGGGGAGAAGAATAAAGAGAATTGATCATTGTAATGTCCATCCTGAATCATCAAGAAAAGGCTAACTTAGATTCTGATACTGTTTTGGGGACAATCTGGGACGGACAAGTTTCCTCCAGAATCAAAGAATCTCAGATGTGATCCTCAGAGAAAATTAGATTCAGTCTATGTAAATGAATGAAGGAAAAAGCAAATACTGAGTGCTTGCTGTGTACCAAGCATTGTGCTAAACCACATCAGGTCAGGAACCTCTTTCTACAACAAGCTTAAAATCATTTTGGAAACTGAAATTGTTATCCCTGTTTTATTTTCTAAGTAATCAGAGATTTAACTTTGTTTTTATTAATTTTAATGTACAACTTTTGGAGAAAACAAAACAAAAAACTCATGATAACAGAACAATATTTCACCTATCTGCCTCCTGCATAGGGGTGGCTCAAGGAAACTCTAGTAAATTAGGACCTCACAAACAAAGGGCAAAATTCAGGCAAAATAGTTTTCATTTGGAAGACATGAACGAAGAATGAATGAAGAACATGAAGAGAATCTCTGACCCCAACTATTATTATACATAATAATAATAATAATATTGGAATTTATGTAGTGCTTTGAGGTTTGCAAAATACTTTATAAATATTCTCATTCTATCCTCACAAGAATTCTGAGAGCTAGGTATTATTATTATCCTTAGTTTTATAGATGAGGAAACTGAGGCAGAGGGGAAGTGACTTGGACAGGATAACACAACTTTTGAGTGTCTAAGGCAGAATTCAAACTCAGCTCTTCCTGACTCCGAATCTAGCATTCTGGGGCAGCTAAGGGACTGCCTTAACAGCACTACTCCTGAAGTCAGGAGGACCTGAGTTCAAATCTGGTTTGAGACACTTAACACTTCCTAGCTGTGTGACCCTGGGCAAGTCACTTAACCCCAATTGCCTCAGCAAAAATCAAAAACAAATAAACAAACAAATAAAGCAAATCTAGCATTCTGTCTATCCATGTGTCACCTACCAGATCCAAAAACACTCTATCCAATAATTATAAGGGGAGAGAGTTACCTGTGGCTTTTTTTTTCCACAAGAAAGGGAAAGGGAAAGCCCATCTGTCTTGGAGGATCATAAAAGGGCTGGCCGTCTGCTGGATTTTCAAGTAGAGTGTCCCCTCAGCTGGTCATAGGATCCTTGGCCGAGCTAAAGGGACCTGAGAGGCGGAGAGTAACCCCTCATTTTTTCAGATGGGGGAATAGAGGCTCAGGGATTAAATGACTCGCCCAGGTTCATACAGATGTCAGAAACAGGCTTTGAATTTGGGGCTTCCTTACTCTGAAGGTGGCCCACTTGCCTCCCCAATGGATAGTAGAGGTCTCTGAGCCCTCATTAGCTCAGGTTCTGATAATAGCCAAGGGGAGGAGCACAGAGCTCATTTATCTGGGGTGCCAGAGACTGGAAATGGAGGCTGCTGTGGTTTTGCCATTTCTCGGGGCAGCCTGTGGCTTAGAGATTTGAGCCCCTCTTGGGTTGAAGTGAGCCCCTGATAGGTCCATTCCTTCTTTAGGTCTTAATTTTCTTCCTGAGGCAATCTTTTAGCATAGTGCCTAGCACATAGTAGGTATTTAATAAAAAATTGATTGATTGATTATCCTTTCCTGGGTCACTGCCTCAGTTTCCCTTTCTGAGTCCCACTGATCTCCTCTACCCTTACTCTGCTCACTCTGCTGATGAGGAAAATGAGAGGCAGAGATTGTTACACAGACCAGGTCCACCCTGATCTCTAGGCTCTACTTTTGACCCTATGGTCCTCTGCCCCATTTTTCCGGTCCCTTGGGATTCATCTTATCAGGGTACAGTGGTTAATTTGATAAAAGGATGGGTGGACATTTGCTCTTCCCTCCCAAACCCCTGAAATAATCCCTCCCAGCTCCTCCCAAACAAAGCAGTTGGCCCTCCACTTCTGAAAATAGCCATCCCCATCTACGAGATACCTAGAAGGCCTGAAATAAATAGATAGTTTCATTTCCCCACCGAGCAAAAGCAAAACACAGAAGAGGGCTGTTCCCATGAGAAGCTCCCAGAGGGCCTGGTTTGATCGTTTGCTGAGTCACTTCAGTTGGAGGCAGGGTCCAGGTGCGGGGCTTGAAGCCCAGTTCTGCTGCTGACTGGCTGTGGGACCAGCCCCCTCCAACCCTGATCCTCAGTTTCCTTATCTGTCAAAAGGATATAAAGATCAATGCACTTGGGACTGTGGTGAAAAAAGTGTTTGTAAATTGTGAAGTGACTTAGAAAAATTATTTAAAACAGCCTGTGATCTGATTATCCGAAGGGGAGAATTTCATGGGGGAAGTTCTTAGACTGTTTCCCTTCCCCTGTGTTTATTGCCTTGTATATTTGCCCATTCCCTCTTGTGGGACCTATTTTGTTTGATAGTTATTTGTGTGCTCTTTCTGCCCTCTATTACCCTCATCTCAATGCCTTCAATAGTAATAATAATAATAGCCAGTCTTTACATAGTACTTACCATGTGTTAAGACACTGTGCTAAGCATTTTAAAATTAGTATCTCATTCAATTCTTACAACATTGGGAGATGAGGGCTATTATTCCCCATTTTTAGGAGATATCTATTCATCCATCCATCTATCTATCTATCTGTCCATCTATCTATCTATCTCCATAAATATGTATATAGAGCGATAGAAATATATAGATATATGTAGATATACATGCATATATATTTAAAATAAATTTGTGGGACAACTCATTTATTTATTTTTGCTGAGGCAATTGAGATTAAATGACTTGCCCAGGGTCCCACAGCTAGGAAGTGTTAAATGTCTAAGACCAGATTGAACTCAGGTCCTCCTGATCAGGGCTAGTGTTCTAGCTACCTCGCTGCCCCAAGTCTCATTTATTTTTAATATTCATTTAAAAAATTTTTTTTGAGTTCCAAATTCTCTCCTTTCCTCCAGTCCCTCCTCCACCCATTAAAAAGATAAGCAATGTGATATCACATGTGAAATGTTCCCAATTTTAATAATAATAATAATAACTAATATTTATATTAGTGTCAGGCTCCCAGCTAAGCACTTTTACAAATATGATCTTATTTGATCATCACAATAGCCCCAGGAGGGAGGGGCTGTTATTATTCCCACTTTACAGATGGGACAACTGAGGTTCTGCTCTCTGAGATTACTCTTGCTTGCCCTTTGGGTCTTGTTTGTACATAGTTGTTTGCATGTTGTTTTACCTATAAAGGTAGGTACCATGTATTTTTGCTTTCTGTATATACCCAGCATTTAACCTAGTGCCTGGTATACAGTAAGAGCTTAATAAATGTAAAATCTCAGAGGTAGCGGTTTCCTGGTCTGTACATTGAGGGGCCTTTTTGAGTTCTAGATCTCTGATAGGATGAATCTGCATTCATTTCCTCAGCCTTTCTGACAGAACTATAATGGTAGCTCCCTATCACCTCTCAAAGGCAAGCAGAGCGGCAAACGTTCTAGTCCCCCACCTTCTGCTTCCCGTTGGTACAAATAAGATTTTTTTGGAGGAGAACTGGGGGAAGAAAAGACTAGAGAAGTCTGTTCTGGCTCCTTTAAATTATATTGCCTATCTCTCTCCCCCTCTCCCCCCAAGCTACATGTGAACACTGCCCTCCATACACATACATTTTAAAAACAGGCCACTGAACAGAATTTATGGCTTTGTGAACAAGGCAAAAGGATGCAGTGGAAAAAGAGGAATCCTGACTCTGTGGGCTTAGAAAGTCCCTCCAATTCTCAGCAATATTCCAAACCATTTAAGACTCAAGGATCTGTGTTCAAATTCTGCCACTTTAGCAGTGTGACCCACTAGCCCAATATGAAGATTTGTACTGGTGGAGGGACTTTACTTACTTACTTACTTATTTTATAGCTTTTTATTTACAAGACATGTGCATGGGTAATTTTTCAGCATTGACAACTGCAAAACCTTTAGTTCCGATTTTCCCCTACTTCCCCCCAACCCCTCCCTTAAATGGCAGGTTGACCAATACATGTTAAATATGTTAAAATATAAGTTAAGTACAACATGGGACTTTCTTATATTGGGAACTCCCTATTCAGATAAAACCACAGATCCTCCCTCCTCAGGAGTTTTATGTACAACTTTTTTTTTCCTGACCATTTGGGCTGTTTATTAAGTTTTGGAATTAAAAAAAAAAAAAAAAAAAAAAAAAGGACCAATCTATTTTTTTAAAAGGCTAAATTGACCCTTCTGGTGGTAGTTGTTTGGGCAACTGGTGGTTTAACCCCACTAACTTGTAGCTTTTTACCTTCCTCTTGTGGTTTACACTGTGGTTCACCTAAGACCTCAAGTGTTTGGGGAAGTCCTGCCTTCAGCCTGAACTTTGTCAGATGAGATTTGTAGGTCACAGATTCTGCTCTGATACCCACTAGTGCCAAGGCTTTTCCCTGGGTCCAGACACCTGTGTGTGCTTTGACCTTCCACCCCCTTCCCTTGCTTAGTACTTTGTCCTGGGAGAACTGGGACTTCTGGGAGAGACCCCAAAAGGAACAGATGGGTCTGGGGCTCTGGAGCCACTGTGTCGGGCTAATGTAGTTGAACTAGAAAATGGAGGCAGGTGTGACCCTGGGCAAGTCACTTAACCCCAATTGCCTCAGAAAAAAAAAAAAAAAAAAAAAAGAAAGAAAGAAAGAAAAGAAAATGGAGGCAGACGTGGGTGAAGGGTGAAGGGTGAAGGGCAGGCCACTGGGGACAGAGACCCCCCCCCACCCCGTGCGCCTTCCTGTGACCCTAGCCGGCGCCCAGGGCGAGCTGAGCTGTCCGGGCCAGCCAGTCCTACTGCCCTGGGAGCCCCGGCCCAGCCGGGCCGGCAGAGGTCAGACAGACGGGGACCCCGGCCCGAGGCTTCCGAGAGCTGGAGGCCCGGGCCCCCCGGATTTGGGCTCCTGCTGTACAGTTCGCGTTGGCTTCTCTGCGCTCCGGAGGGTGGACTCTCGACCTGGGAAGGGCAGGGGCTGTTGTCGCACACCTCGGCCCTCTGGCCCGGGCAAGGTACACACTAAATAGTCAGGAAATGCTCGCTGCTTCTGGGACTCTGTGGAGGGAGAAGGAGGCGCAGAGTGGAGGTTCCAGAGTCCAGTCGCCAGAGTGTGCTTGGGGGAGCACGCTCGTGCCCGCTGCCGGCCTCGCAGGGGACGGGATGGGCGCTCCGCGGCCAAGGTCAAGGTCAGCTGGGGCGAAGGGATGGCCTGGCCCGGGGAGGGGCCGGGGGAGGGGCGGGGCTGGGGCGGGGCCGGGGGCGGGGCCCGGCCGGCAGAGCTCCGGCTCCCACGCCGCCCCCCACTCCTCCTGGGCCACGGGCACACGCGCTCCAGCTCCCCGGCAGCCGCGCTCGGCCCCCCGCCGGTGTCCCCGTCGCTCCCATGTCCGCCCTGCCCGTCTCCCCGCTGCGCTCCCCGGGGCCGCCGCTGCGGCCGCCCCGGGCCAAGAAAGACGAATCCTTCCTAGGCAAGCTCGGAGGCACGCTGGGCCGGAAGAAGAGATTCAAGGAGGGTGAGTAAGCGACGGAGGGTCCCTGCAGCGACGGGGGAGGGGAGGGCCCACCGAGACCTCTGCTTCCCTCTTCCCCTCATCCTTCCTACCCCTTCTCTTCTCCCCTCCCCCATCTTTCCTCCCTTTCCCCTTCCCTTCTCCCCTCCCCAATATTTCCTTTCCCTTCTCTTTTCCCCTCCCCTTCTTCCCTCCTTTTTCTTTTTCTTCTCTTCCTCTCTTTCCTTCCCCTCTTCAATCTCTTCTCATCCTCTGTTATTTTTCTCTCCTTCATTCCTCCTCTCTGCTTCCTCCGCCCCTTCCTTTCCTCCTTCCTCAACTCTTCCCTCATCTCCCCTTTGTTTCTTTCTTTTCCTCCTCTCTTCTACTTTTGCTCCCCTTCCTTCCTCTCCCCTTTCCCAGAAGTTCCATTCCCCAACTCCTTGAAAAAATTTCACAAACTAATGGGGAGCGGGTGGGGGCTGGGCTCTGTCCCGTTTCAGTGCCGGCTCTTGGGGCCCCCTGCTGTTTGCTGCACGCCCACCTAGTAGATGAGTAACCTTGGGGTGGCCCAGGAGTCTGTACATCAGGATATACATCCAGGCCCTGGAGCAAGGCACTGATTTTCAATATTAACGTGAGAAACCATTACTAAGCACCTACTGTGCGTAAAGACTGTTCATTTACCCGAGGATGAATGGGATGGAGGGGGGGAAAAGCTTCACTACAATCCTTGAACTCAGAGAGGCTTACAGTCCATTGGGCCAGGTTATTTCTCAGATTCTGTTTGATTTTAACATTTGAACCCTCAGATGGACCTTTACTTAGTCACCTTCATCGTCATTTACTTTCTAGTGGTCAGGGATTATAGTTGTCCCCATTTTTCTGATGAGGATAATAGAGTCTTTGGGGCCACCTAACTAGAGTCAGGGCAAGGATGAGAATGCTAAGAGGTAAAAGCAGCAGAGGTCCCACCAGAGGTTCGGCTTTATGGGCTAATTGATTATACATGTACATTTATATATACTCATCCATGTGCATAGATACACATTCACATATACAAATATATACAGAGTAAATAGAAAATAATCAGAAAAGAGAGGCATTAGCAGCTGAGGGGTCTGGACAGGCTCCCAACTGTAGATGGAGTTTGAACTGGGCCTTGAAGGAAGTCAATAAGGCATGGGACATTGCCAGGACAAAGACAAGGAGATGGGAAATTGAATGGAGTGGCGGGCTGGAGATGAACCACTGGCTGGATCGTAGAGGAATAAAATTTTGTATGGCTTGTGACATCGGCCTGGGTCCCGGAGTTTCATTTCAGAATATTTTCCTTCCCATTGTTGTGGTTCTTATGTAAATTGTTCTTCTGGTTCTGTTTTCTTGGCTCTGTATCAGTTCATACAAGTCTTCTGAAGTCTAGGCAGCACAGTGGGTAGTGAATAGAGAGCAGGACTTGGGGCAGAAAGACCTGAATTCAAATTCTGCTTTAGATACTTCCAATTACATGACCATGAATAAGTTACTGAACCTCCATCTAGGCCCCACTTTTCTCATCTGTAAAATGGGTATAAAAATAGTATTTATCTCCATGGATTATTATGAGGATCAAATGAATTAATATATGAAAATCACTTGGCAGACTTTAAAGTAGTATCTATCCATCTATTCATCCATTTATCTATCCAACTATTTAGATATGTCTACCTCTCCATCCATCCTTCCATTTATCTATCTGTCCATCCATCCCTCCCTTCATCTATCTATCTATCTATCATCATGATGATTCTTTTCTGAATCTGTACCTTCCCTTATTTTAATGGGGCAATATTGTGCTACATGCATATTATGTTTTCCAGCCAGTCCCAATTGATGGTTACCCCCATTGTTTCCAGTCCTTTGCTACAAAGCAAAAGTGTGCTGTAACCCTGCTGGTGCACTTGTGGGTCCTTTCTTTCTGTTTTGGACTTCCTTGGGGGTACCTGCTTCATAAGTGATGCTTCTGGGTCCTAGGGTCTGCCCAGGTAGGTATGATATTCTTGGAGGCAAGATTTTTTATCTAGGGGAAGAGTTACTGACAGAAGAGTTTTCTATGAGTACTAGCATTCAGTCCTGTTCACAACAGTTTCATTCTCCTTGTTAGGGAGTTAGGGGGAACTCTAGAGAGAGTGGTTATCTTTGGGAACACCACAAGTGGAGAAGATGCTTAGAAGAGGGAATGGGGGATGGAAAGGGAAGGCAGTCTCTATACTGTATACTTTGTATACAGTATAGAGACTGCAGCTATCCAGAAGTAATTAACAAGCCAGCAACGGTCCACAAATCTTAGAAATAAATCTTTCATTGAAATGTGATGTCAAGGAAGGATTTTAGCCAAGACTGATGCTGATTTTCTTGAGCAGGAATTTTAGAAGCCGCAAGAAAGAAGATATAATGGCTTTGGTCCCAAATGGTGAACAGGAAGGGCTGTGTAATTGTGAATCACACCATGACTAACTGAAACATTTTTCCATCATGTGGCATCCCCATTTTAGAAAAGGGAACTGTGACAAAATGTGACCATTGGGAAAAATGGAAAGGAATATTTAAAGTATCTATAATATAACTCTTTGAAACCCTGGAAACATTTCTTTTTAATAAAATTGTATTTTATGTTGTATATTATCTACCTCTCTCAATAGTTACACTTATAATAAAGGATATAAAAAAGGAAAAAAAAAAGACTTTCAGCAAAACAAACCAAAATACTGAATAAACCTGACAACTGCTGCATCCTGCACTGATAGTCCCAAATTTCAGCAAAGCTGGGAGGGAGGTGCCTGTTGATGCTTTTTCTTGGGGGCCAAGTTTGGTTGTTAGAATGTTTCTTTAAAAGTGCTTTCCATTGGTGTTGTCATTGTGAATATTATTTTCCTAATTCTACTGACTTTGTTTTAAGTTTATGGAGGTTTTCTTGTGCTTCTCTGAATTCTTTATATTTGTCACTTCTTACAGCCCAGTGATATCTCATTATAATCATGTACTTTAATTTGTTCAGTCATTTTCTAGTTAATGGACATTGACTTTATTTCTCAGAGGCATTTCATAAAAATGTGTGTATGTATGTATTATATATTATAATTATTATATGTAATATATATAACAGCATATTCTTATTATATAAATGTATGCCTTATATATATATTATGTACTGTAATTACTATTTTATATATATCATAATATACATAATATAATGTACTTATATGTATATATATCATAATTACTATATTATACATAACATTGTCATTATGTATATGATGTAATTATATAAGTATAATATTATTACAACGTATTTTAAAACACATTATAGATACATTATATGTTATGTATACACATAATATATATGTGTTCTTTATTTTGTAAGCGTAATGTGTAAAAATTATATATTGTTTATTTTATAAATATTATATACTTATATATGCACATATATATACAAAGAAACATACATATGTGTATATGTGAAAAGTCTCCAACAAACAGTCAATACCTGTTGACCTGAAAATGTCTACACAAACTCAGGTACGTGATTATAATCTGTCTATTCAAATATATTTGTGTATGCATGTATATATACACATATATATGCATATTTTTCTTCTGTGTGTGACAAAATATCAAAGATGATATTTTATTTATATGTACATACACAAATATGAGAACAGGAGGAAGGTAGATGAAACTTTGTATGCAGTATAGATAACTTGTGTTTCTCTTTAGAGACTATGATACATTCAGCATGTTAGTTTCAAAGCTGTCCTGCTTATCTGTGTCTCCTTTTAAACCTCTTGTTCTCTTCTGTACAGTTTGCAAGCCCAGGGACAACATGTGTCTCAGATCAAATTACCCCACACATTTTGGTGTATCTATTTGTATCTGACATTTATTTATATAGTGGAAGACACTTTTAGAGAGGGTAGAGGATGATTTTAGAGCCAAGAAGATGGGAGATTTGTTAACCAAGAGTTGGAAGAGTCCTCACGTTCAACATCTTTGTTGTACAGCTAGAGAAACTGAGGCTGAGAGTGATGTGATTAACCCAAAGTCACACAGGCAGTAAACCTCAGAGCTGGCAGATTCAAATCCAATCTGGACTGCCTGTGGGACCATTTAACTCCCTCAGTCTAAGGTCAGTTCCTAAGATTATTAATTGTATATGCTCAATTTCCTTTCCAGGAACTCTCTACTTCAGTGAAATTACAGCTCTGATTTAAACGGACCTACACATGTATGGATATTTATCATTCATTATATATGTAGAGAGCTCAGTAAGGTTTGCAAAGTGCTTTATATTGCTTATCTCATTTAATTCTTGCAAAAATCCTGTGAGGTCTTATTCCCATTTTGTGGTTCAGTCATTTCATCACGAGCAACTTTTTGTGACCCCATTTGGGGTTATTTTGAAGAGATACTGGAATGGTTTGCCATTTCCTTTTCTAGCTCATTTTCCAGATGAGGAAACTGGGGTAAGCAGGTTGAAGTGACTTGTCCAGGATCATACATGTAGTCTGAGGCTGGATTTAAATTCGGGTCTTCCTGATTCATTTACTTTATTGTGTGATCTAGTTGCCCTTATCTCCATGTTACAGATGGGAAAACTGAACCTCAGAGAAGGTAAGAAATTTGTCAGTCTTGGAAACAGAAATTCTTCCTAAAGCCTCCTGAATCCTAGTCCAAACATTCTATCTACTCTACCTTTCTCTAGCACTTTCAGATGTAGATAGGTTTTTTTTTTTTTTCCCCTGTATTAGGACGTGGGTAGTGTAAGTACTATTATGCCCATTTTCCAGATGGGAAAGCTGAAGCTTCAAAAAACTGAATTACTTGCCCAGCATTACACAAAGTATCAGAGGTGTGAGTTGAATGGGGTTCTAAGTCTGGAGCTAGTGAGTGAGTGCGTGCTCTCTTTACTAAGGTAAGCCCTCCTCTCAAATAGACTAGGGGAAAATACTATCAAATATAGTAGGGAAAACCATTTGGGCCACCGTGCAGTTAAGACCCTTCCTTCTGATTATTTCTCTGGGGAGTGAGTTTAAATCCCCACCACTGTAGTCTCTGGAAAGAGCTCATACTCTTTTGTTCTCCCTACTTGTCAATCAATCAACATTGATTAAGCACTTAACAGTGATCAATCCTGAAATACAAAAAAAAAAAAAAAAAAAAAAAAGTCAATTCCTGCCCTCAGGGGTCTTACTGTTTAATGAGACCACTAGTAAATACTTGCAAGGCAAACTTTCTACCACAAATAATAGATGATTAACTGGGAAAAATCCTGGAGTGAGCTGGGTGGAGAAGGCTTCCTGTGGGAGGTGGTCTCTGTGACTTCCCAAACCAATCATCCTTCTGAAGGATCCAGCTGTTTTCTCTCCCTGAGAAGGGACTATTTACCTCTCTAATTTTGGTATTGGATCCCCAGCTTATAGCAAAATATTTAGCACAAAGCACAGAATGCAACCTTTTTCATTCATCCCCACAACTTTGTCCACTACTTGGTACGCAGTAAGCACTTAATAAATGCATTTTCACTCTTTCATTTGTTGAAGATTCCACATATAAAGTTCTCTGGGCAGACTAGACCAAGTCAGTCCGGGACTTCCATGTGCTCAAAGCAGCCTGGGGCTAGAAGGGAGAAAGGTTGCTGGGCCAGAGCACCACTAGCCATCTACGGGCCTAGTAGGGGGCTGGGACTCCAGGTATTGACTTCCGGCTCTTAGAATCCTCTTAATCTCTAGTTGAAGATCTAGCTAGAGATTAAAGCTCTCTGAAGAGTTTCCACCCAGCTTTTCAAAACAATTCCCTTCCCCCTTCCCTATCCCCACTATTGTTCACAGTTGGGGTGGTACAGCTCCATTCTGTGGAGGAAATGCTCTTTGGCCCCAGCGGAACTCAGGGGAAGGGAGGGTCATACGTTAGTGATGAAGCCTGGAGGTTTAGGAGCCAAATCTCCCTTTTAAAAAACAATTAGTAAATCATAAATGTAGTCATCGAATTCATATTTCAGGATACAAAGAAGAGCTGGGTGGAAATATGCTTAAAGGAATTGCACTGTTTATCCCATATTGCATTACTTGCTGTCTAGGAAGGGAAAGGGAGGGAGAAAAATTTGGAACACAAGGTTTTGCAAGGGTGAATGTTAAACTGTCTTTGCATGTATTTTGAAAAATAATTTAAAAAACAATTATTAAAAAAACAAAGAAGAGCTTGGACGAGGATTATGGGAAAAACTATGAATCTCTTTTATGTACACTTATATATACATTTCACACTTCAACAAATGAAAGAGTGAAAAAGTATTTATATCTGATTGAACCAAGTAATAACAGAATTGCCCACAATTGTGGGCAGCTAGGTGGTGCCATAATATACAGAGCTCTGTGTCTGGTGACAGAAAGACTCATAGTGCTGAATTCAAATCCAGTTATTTCCTAGCTATGTAAACCTGGACAAATTACTATATCCTGTTTGCCTCAGTTTCCCCATCTATAAAATGAGTTGAAAAAGGAAATGGCAGGCCACTCCAGGAACTTTGACATAAAATTCCCAAATGGGGTCATGACATTATTGAAAATGACTCAATAAAACATAATTCCTCTATTTGTATCTCCTGTACATTTTTCTTTTGTAATGTTTTATTAATGCTTTTTTTTTTTTCATATCTATCACTGTTCACTAGCCTTGTCCCTCTCCCACCTGAGTAGGTATCTTCCTTTTCCACAAACAGGAAGTCAAGTAAAACCAGCCAGTTCATTGGGTCCATAGGAGACAGGGTGGCTCCTTCTGGGCTTTTAGCCTGATAAGTTTAGACTAGTCTTCCTTCTTGTCTGTTTTCTGAAGTCAAAATTGGTCATTGCTTTGTGTAGAATTTTGGGGTCTCTTCAGTTTTCCTCTCTTCAGTATTGTGCTGCTTCCACTTTTTAAAAAAAAAAAAAGTCTAAGGAATAGGGTGGCAGTGGGAGTGGGGTGATAGCTCTGAGTTTTCAGAAGCTGGATTAAACATTTTACAAAAAAATCAAAAGTGTTTTTTTTGAGGGTAGGGGAGGGATATGTTTTTCTTTACTCTGCTAATCCACAGGTAGCTAAGTGGGGCCATTTTGTTTGGAATGTATTTTCAAAGACTAATGATCACAGCTGGAATTTCTGAAGTGCCACAAGAGTGTTTCTTCTTCCCCTCCCCCAAAGGAAAGTTATTTAATGAAAGTACCATAGGAAAGAACATTTCCCATAAACCTGTGCTGCATCCCTCCACCGTCAGTGGGAGGAGTAGATACTAGGTATTTGTGTGACCACCCATAATGTCCAGTGGGAACAGCAATGGTTATCCAGTTTTCTAGGGATGTTACCAAGACACTGCTCATCTCAGCTAGCTCATGCTCCATGTCCCATGGCATTCTGCTTAGATAAATTATTTCTCTCTGTCTCTCTCTGTGTTTCTCCCTCCCTCCCTTCCTCCTTTCCCCTTTCTTCTGTTCCCCTTACCCCCTTTTCTTCCTCCCCTTTTGTCCTCTTTTTTTCCCTACCCCTTCCCCTCTGTTACTTTTTTTTTTTCTTTGAAGTATTTAGACTTGGCCTCTAAAGTCCCTTCCAGCCTAAATCGATGGTCCTGTATCACTGAAAATAAACCTCAGTTTCTTAGAACTTTTATTTTCTTCTTAACTGGGAGCCTTGGTGCTATTTAGCCTTTTCATGTTGGGATAAAAATGAAGCTGGCAATTTGTTCAGCTGTGGCTCTTTCAGTTGGCAGTTTTTAAAAAGGCAAAATAGTGTTTCATTGCAGACCGTTTCCTAGGCATAGGTCTTTAAAATTAGTCAAAGGTGGGCTTGAAAATCACTTTTCTGTTTTTTCTTCTCTGATTAAGAGGAAGTAACTTTGATTTCAAGCCTTGCTTGGTGTGGCTTAGTCCAACTTCCTTTGATTATCTTTATAGCCAGTGTTTCTCCTCATTTGTTCCACCAATCCACATAAGCCTCTCTAAAAATATGCCTTTCAAGAAGACCCCTTACAAAAAGCTCCCTGGAATGATTAACACTCAATGAATCAAGGCTTGTTTGAGGTAAAAGCTCTTGGTCATATAAAAATTATTATTATGATTATTTACAGCTTTTAGAAAGGGTTTTTTTTTTCCTTTGCTTTTATTACCTTTCCTGGCACAAAGAGTCACTTATTAAATACTTCATAATTGCTTGGTTCTGGTTTTAATACTCGACTCTCGTCAGAAATGATCATTCCTGTTTCAGACCTCACAGAGCACTGGGTATCTTTGTTACATCCTCAGATGCCCTTCCCCCTATTTCTCAGAGAAATCCCCTTTGTCTCCCATAGTTGAACCATGTGGGCTTCACTGAGGGAAAGCTTACAGAGAGATGAGCAAGGCGTAAAGGAAGACATCCAGAGATTTTATTTTATACATTGTCTAGTTATTCTAGTTCTGTTCTTTTCTCTCAGATTTTGTGATTGTTATATAGAAATACTGTTGATTTTTGTGGGTTAATTGCATATGCTTTTACTTCAGAGAGTATCTGCTACCTCAATTTGTTTCTTTGCTGATTCCATATGGTTTTCTCTGGATACTGTGTCATCAGCAAATAGGGATACTTTTGTCCATTTTTTAGCCCATATTTATGCAGACAGTCTCATTGCTATTTCTAACATTTCTAGAACTGTGTCAATGTAAACCAGGGAAAGAGAACAGCCTTACTCCTGCATTTATTGGGGAAACTGTTAGTGTTTCTCCTTTGCCTATAAAGCTAGCAATGGGTTTTAGACATTTAAAAAAAAAAAAAAAAAAAGCACCAGTAATACCTCAGCTGATATCATTGGACTTTTAAGTTGATTTCTTTTTTAGTGTGATATATATATCCACTGTATTATATGCTCTTCACTGCAACCTTGTGAGGTAGGGACAGAAGGGATTTTAATCCCCATTTGACCAAAGAATAAATGGAGGCATGGACTAGGGCCTATTTCTCATAATTCCAAGGTAGGGCATGCTTCAGTTAACCTGGCTCCTATTTTAACCTTGGAAATCATTCTTTGTCTACATGACTATTTTTTTTTTATTTAATAGCCTTTTATTTACAGGATATATACATGGGTAACTTTACAGCATTAACAATTGCCAAACCTCTTGTTCCAATTTTTCACCTCTTACCCCCCCACCCCCTCCCCTAGATGGCAGGATGACCAGTAGATGTTAAATATATTAAAATATAACTTAGATACACAATAAGTATACATGACCAAAACATTATTTTGCTGTACAAAAAGAATCAGACTCTGAATTATTGTACAATTAGCTTGTGAAGGAAATCAAAAATGCAGGTGGGCATAAATATAGGGATTGGGAATTTAATGTAATGGTTTTTAGTCATCTCCCAGAGTTATTTTTCTGGGCATAGCTAGTTCAGTTCATTACTGCTCCATTAGAAATGATTTGGTTGATCTCGTTGCTGAGGATGGCCTGATCCATGTCTACATGACTATTAGTAGCTATATTAGTTAGCCTTTTGTAAGTCCTTGAAATTCTTGGATTTTCAGAAGTGGCTCTTTGTGAATTTGTGACATTTCCCATGCTGACTGGAACCCATTTTAATTTGTTATACATTGCAAAGCTTCAATTAGGGAAAAGGAATAATCATTCATATAAAACAGTGTCTCATTTTCACAACAGCATTGGGAAGTTAGTGCTATTATGTTCTTCTACTTGGTAACTGAGGAAACTGTGACAGACTTGCCGAGGATCACTCAGTTGATAAGTTTTTAAAGTCACCTTAGAACTTGGTTCTTCCTGACTCTATTGTGGGTTGAATCAGAGATTATTATTTATTCCCCCTACCCTGCTAACTAGCAAATGAAAATGTTTTCTTAACTGAGATTTATCTGTGGGAAGCTCTGCTTGCCTGAGCTTTGGTCATTAGAGCGCTAGACTATAAGCCACTTTTTCTCTGCTTGCATTTTCACAAGTGGATAACAGTTTGGACATTTTGAGAAAATATTTTTAGATTTTGGTTATCTTATGTTTGCTTTTTAATCAGCCTCCCCAGAATTGGTCCTGAATGAGAGTGAGGGATGTTGCCTTTGCTGTCAGACGGGTGGTTAATATATTAGCTGGTTTAGCTGAATTTTAAACAAATTTACATTTTTATTAATGCATTGTTTTTATGTTGCCTTCATTTCTAAATGTCTTCTCCATGCCCCTGCCTTCTTCCACTTCCCTAACATAGAATAAAAAAAGAGACTTTAAATAAAAAAACAACTAGATGCAAAACTATCCAACTCACCAATGGGATCTGACAATATTTGGGCAATTTCACACCTGTGGTCCCCCTTCTTTGCCAGAAATGAAAGGTGTGTTTTCTAGTTTATTCTTAGGGGCCAGTCTTGGATATTGTGGTTATTCAGCTTCAATTTCTTTGTGTTTGTTTTGAAGTGGTTTCCACCCCCTTCTTTTTTTTTTAAAGTCCTGGTACAAGAGAAGACTTGTTGGGAAGGGCAAGACTCTATTTAGAAATGAATGTCATGGGTAAAAACAAAAGGCATCATTAATGCTTAAAAAAGAAAGGCATTTGACAGGCAGATGGCAGAGGGCTTAGTCTTGTTCTCCTTGGCCCAGAGAGCCGGAAAACTCGATAATAAGGACAGCTGTTTACATGGATGATTGCCTGCCTCTGAAGTACTATTTTCCCTTTTACTCAGGTGGGTTTCAGACAAAGGCTACGTGGCCACATCAGGGGTGCCCTCCCCTCGGGGATTCTGAGTCTAGGAGTTAGATCTAGCTGCCCTCTCTGAGATCCCCTTCAAGTCCAAATTCTTCGATTTTGTCTTCAATCTCTCCTTTATGGACCATATGAAGAGATGGGGACTGGATGACGATGGTTGGGAAGATTCAGAAGTGGTCTTGTAGTCTTGTTCCCTTTCCCTCCCTTCCCTTCCCTGGTCAGTGATGGAACCTAAGACCCAAAGAATATGAAATTAATGAGTTGATATCAGATTGGTGTGGAGGGTTTCCTGGCTCTCTCCAACACTGATATCCCATTCGATGGTTCTGATGAAGGCGTGATTATTATGTTTGCAGGTGATACATAGTTTTGTGGAAATACTAGGCAACAGAATGGGGAGGGGGTGGGATTTCACCTTACTGGCACTGTAGGTTAATTTAATAAAATAGGATTTAAGAAGGGCAAGTCCTAGATCATATTGCTGTGATCTAGAGTGGGGGAGAGGAGGGAGAGGGAGGAGAGAGAGAGAACGAGGAAGGGAGAGGGGGAGAGGGAAAGGGAGGGAGAGAGGGAAAGAGAGAGAGAGAGAGAGAGAGAGAGAGAGCGCGCCTGTGTGTTTGTGTGTGTGTGCTGACACATAGATGTGAATATACAGGATATTGCTAGAATGCTGAGCGGGTCTTGAGTAAAAGGAATGAAGAAGAAAACAAATATTTACTAAGAATCTGCTGTTATGAGCCAGCATTGTGCTAAACACTTAAAAATACCTTATTTGATCCTCACTACAACTCCAGAAGGTAGATGCTCTTAGTATTCCCTTTTTACATTTGGGGAAATTGAGGCAGACAGGGTAAAGTAACTGTCTGACAAGTAAGTATCTGCAGCTAGATTTGAATT
The DNA here is from genome assembly GCF_902635505.1 of Sarcophilus harrisii. Taxonomy (NCBI): domain Eukaryota; kingdom Metazoa; phylum Chordata; class Mammalia; order Dasyuromorphia; family Dasyuridae; genus Sarcophilus; species Sarcophilus harrisii. The sequence continues at coordinate 8,149,876 of NC_045430.1, read as the reverse complement.
CAGGTCTTCCTGATTCTAGATCTTGTGCTTTAACCACTAGGCCACCTTTATGCCTCCAAAGGAGGACTGGAAAATTACTGCAACTTTTATGGTTGTTTTATCTACTGGAGCAGCCTGGTTCCCTGTGCCTGTGGCTGTTAGACTGGGAGACGCTTGCTACTCCCTTTATCTCTGGGGCTGAACTTCTGGAGCCTCCCTGGGATTAGGAGATCCTGGCCGTTATCTCCACAGTTTTGTGCTCATGTTTCACATTTTTAAAATTTTTATAATGTTCCCCTCTCCTAGCAAGAAAATCCTCCCAGTACACTGGAAGGAACACTTTCTGAGGTTCTGAGTTCAAATGTAAAGCCATTGACATTACCGTTGTGATCTTTAGCAAAACACTTTATCTTCCTGGGCTTTAGTTTCCTTCTCTGTAAAATAAAACAGTTGGATCTCTAAGGCCCTTCCTTGACCTGGATCACACAGCTAGTAAATGTCTGAGGCTGGATTGGAAGTCAAATCTTCCGACTCCAGACCCAATGTTCTATCTTCTGAGCACCTAACTGCCCCTTTCAAAAATGCATTTTCCCAATCATCTCTTTTAATAAACATAATTTTCATTAAAGATTTTTGTAAATGAGAAAGCAGGCCTATGATTCCTCAGTTAATAATCTCTTGACATTTTTTAGAAATTTTGGAAAAATAAAACCATCTAAGACTTTCCACCCCCTCCCCAACTCTTCTTCTCCCTTCCCAACTCCCCTCCCTTCTTCCAAATTTGGGCTTTTCATCATCAGAAGTATTTTTGAAAATCAATCCTTTGATTGTTTCAAAGTTGTCCCTTCTCAACTTAGTGACTTCTTTGCTGCGTCCGAGACACATCCCAGACCTGTCCCAGTTGCCCTTCCTGCCTTTGTCCGGTTGAGAGCCATTCCTATTTTCTCATATAACTCAAAAGTGCCTGCAGTGGTAGAGCCCCAATGTGAACATTCTACTGTCAGTGGTGAGGAAAATCGGTTAGGTTATGTTTTGTTTAGGGGGGATCTGGCCCGATAGGGTCTCATACCAAACTTCCTACAAAGGTCCTTTCCCTTCCACAACTCCTCTCTGTTTTATGAGGTGTGAATGTTATATTCCAACATCTTTCTCTGTAATGATTAAAACAATTTTAAAAACAGCCCGGTATTGTTGTTACACTATCTTTTTTCCAAATCCCCTCTTCCTTTCATTTCCCTGGTGAGCTATCCCAAAAGGGATAGGAACAAAGGAAAAAAGGGAGCTTAAGAAAATTAACCCATGGGGCAGCTAGGTGGTGCAGTGGATAGAGCACCAGCCCTGAAGTCAGGAACACCTGAGTTCATATCTGGCCTCAGAGACTTAACACTTCTTAGCTATGTGACCTTGGGCAAGTCACTTCACCCCAATTGCCTCCAAAAAAAAAAAGAAAAAAAGAAAGAAAATTAACCCATGCATTGGCTAAGTTGGGTGTGCTCAAATTCCTGAGGCAGATTCTAAAGCTAGAAGACCAAGGACTCATTAGAACAGAAGCCCCAAGGTCAGGGGACCCCAAAATCATATTATATCACTATTATTACCCCACTTTACAGATGGGGTACATAGAAATTGAAACTTGTCCAGGGTTACATAGCTAGTATTTGAGAATTTGAACTGACTCCAAGTTCTTTCAACTATTCCCCCCTTGCTGTATAGATCTAGCTCACAAAGAGATCCAAAAAAGAGGAAAGGGAATTATAGGTACAAAAATACTAGTAACAGTTCTTTTTATGATATCAAAGAATTGGAAGCAGAAGAGGTGCTCATAAATTAGGAAATGACTGAACAAATTATGTTACATGTATGTAATTGAGTGCTGTAAGAAATGATGAAAGGGTTGGTGAAACATGGGAAGACACATATGAACTGATGCAGAGTGAAGTGAGAAGAACCAAGTTCTTCTGGTCCAAAGAATACAAAGATAGCAATGTTGTAAAGATAGATAATTCTGAAAGACTTAAGAATTCTGACCAGTACAATTACAATCATGACTCCTGGAGACTGATTATGAAATATAAGCAATTATATTAGTTAAGAAATCATGAAATTATGAAATATAAGCAATTATATTAATTAAGAAATTAATTAATTAATATAAGCAAAATATAAGCATATTGGGCACACTGCCTGATAGAAGGTAAATGGAGACATTTTTTTCTAAACATGGTTGATGCAGGAATTTGCTTTGCTTTAACTTTTATAAGTTGGTAACAGGGATTTTATTTTTCATTCTTTTTTCAGTGAGAAAGAAAATGAGAGAGAAAGAAGGTGATTTTTTGCTAATTTGAAAAAACAAAACAAAAAAGAAAGTGTTTAGGTGGGAGACATTTGAGTCCACCTTAGAGCCTTCTCTTTCCCTCTCTCTCTTCATTATTAAAAAAAAAAGCAAACCCATATTATTAAGCAAAACAAATTTGTTCTCTGTCTCTGTCCAAAAATGCCCATCTCATTTTAGCAGTGTGTTGATAAATGTTTAATAGTTAGCTCTCCAGGAAAAAAGAAATTCCATTTAAATAATTCTGAAAGACTTAGGGATTATGACCAGTACAATTACAACTGTGATTCCTGGAAACTGATGATGAAATATGCATCTCATACTTCTTGATGGAGTGGCAGATGGAGACATATTTTTTAGACATCTAGATCGATGCAGGAAATTGCTTTGCTTTAACTTTCATAAATTTGTAACAGGGATTTTTCTTTCTTTCTTTTTTTTTCAGTGGGAAGGGAAGTGAAAGAGAAAGAAGGTGACTTTTTCCTAATTTGAAAAAAAAATACACCAAATAAAAAAGTGTTTAGGTGGGAGACATTCTCTTTCCCTCTCTCCCTTCATTATTGAAAAAAGAAAAGCAAACCCCTTAAAATAATTACATATTATTAAGCAAAACAAATTTGCTCTCTGACTGTCCGAAAATGCCCTTCTCATTTTGGCAGTATGCTGAGGACCTGGGTTCAAATGCTGCCTACAAATGACCTTTCTGACCATTTCCCAAAGTGCTGGTGTGATTGGCTGTTACCTCACTTCCCTAGCCTCAAGTAGCCTCCCTTGAAGACCTTTCAAGTCCTTCCCAGCTCTATATTTAGGATCCTGTCCCTTTTACTTATTCAGTGTTATAAGAAGTACAATAAGTATTATTCTCCTCATTTTACATATGGAGAAACTGAGGTTCAGAGAGGGAAGTGATCTGTTCCATGGTCTCACAGCTGAGTTAACATCCAGTTGAGACTCTTGGGTCTCTGCTTCCTGAATCTTATCAGGAAAACCTGCCGACCCTCATAATTTGAACTTATTTATTCAGTTAAAAATGCAGGAGCGATGGAAGGAGATACCTGTCAATTACCTTTCTCTCCCTGCTGCTATTTGCATTTCCCCTCCATAAGTGTATCTTTGTGCTTTCTTAAGGGAAAAGTGGTGTGTGTTCCATTTGCCTAGAAAACATCTTATTAGTGTAATGAGATTTTAATGATTTAATATTTCCTCGGAGCATGCACAAGGCGGTTCTTGTGCCATTGTGTGGAGCTGGTGTTTTGTTTCTGGTTAGGCTTGATTTTGTTGCAAGCTCACATCTTCCTAGACAGTCAGTTCTTCTTCCCAAGTGTCCTTTCCTTCTGTGGATTGCCTCCAATTCTCTCGCGAGGAAGGTTCCCCAGATCTCTGAAAAGAATGATGGGCTTAATGAAGACCAAAACACAGTGTTGTTACCAGAGAGAGGGAGGGAGGGAGGCTTGTGGTTGGTCCTCATTAGAATAGATTTTCCAGGCTTATTGTTGGTGGTTCAGTTTCATCTTTTCCTATCGCCATCTCCCCCCCAGCCGTCAGATGGAAGTGGGAAGCTGTGGGGAAAGATGGAATCCCCTTGATTCCCTCAAAGGGTCAACAAGACCAATCCCTTCTTTTATAGAGGAAGACATCGAGACCCAGAGAGTGGTGAAATGACTTGGGGTTATAGGATCATGCTTGGCTCCATCCTCTCTCCCCCCACCACTGAGTATCCCTCCTTTCCCTCAAGACTCAGCTCCCTCACCACCTTCTCTCCCCTGCAGCTGCCAGTGCGCCCCCCCTCCCCATTACCTTGTATTTATTGTTATTATAGTTCACATATGGGAACTTGTCTGCCCCTAAGAATATAAGCCAATTGAGGGCAGGATTATTTTGCATTTGTTTCTCTGCTGCCATCTTCTGGCAGAGAAGATACTCAATGATGCTTGGGAATTGATGGCTGGCTCAAAGTAAATGATGGCTTTCCTTTGGACAGTGGTCATTCCTAGGATTGTTAAGTTTCATAAATACTCCTTTATTTAATCATTCATTCATTTCTCTCTTATCTGTCTATCTGATTTTTATCTATCTTTATTTCTATCTTTCTGTTTCTTTTTAGTTTTCTGTCTTTCCTTCCTTCCTCCCCCCCTTCCTTCTTCCCTCCCTCCCTTCTTCCCTTCCTTCCTTCTTCCCTCCTTCCTTCCCTCCTTTTCTCCATCTTTCCCTCCTTCCCTTCCTCCCTTTTCCCCTTCCTCCCTCCTTCACTCCTTTCTTCCCTTCCTCTCTCCTTTCCTCCCTCCCTTTCTTTCTCCTTCCTTCCCTCCCTTCCTTCTCTTTCCTCCCTTCTACCTTCCTTCCTTCCTTCCCTTCTTTTCTCCCTCTTTCCCTCCTTCCCTTCTTCCTTTTTCCCCTTCCTCCCTCCTTCCCTTCCTCTCTCCTTTCCTTCCTTCCTTCTTCCTTCCTTTCATCTATTTTTATTTTAGCACTGACAATGTCCTATTCAGCATGGAGAATTTGGTATTTCCCATTTTCTAGAGGATGCTGCTCCTCCCCCGTCCCATTTCCCAGCACCTGTCCCACATAGGGCATCCTGTTTTCTTCTCTTGATTCTGAGGGCTGGATTTTGGTCTTCTCACTGTCTCAGTTTCCCTCCTCATCCACTGTATGCTGCTCAGAATTGGCCTTATCATCCTTCTCCTGTTTTCCGAACTTATTTATCTGCATAAGATTATAGATTTTCCAGCCAGAAGGAACTTTAGAGACCCTTTTCACAGATTAGGAAACTGAGGCTCAGGGACATGGAAGTAACTTACGGTTGGAAGTGACAGAGGTGGGATTTTCACCTGCTGTTGGAAAGAGCCCCAGAAGCGGAGTCACAAGCCTTGTTTGGGGTCCCAGACTCAGGAGTGCAGGTTAGAGAATTGAAAATGTCTGTCTTTGTGTTGGGGGCCCCTAGCACATAGTGTGTGTGTGCTGCACGGTTCCGAAGGATGAAGGATTTCCATGTGACCTTCCCTTCTGGGCCCCATTCTAGGCCTGGGCCATGGTGGGTGCCCGAGCTGCGCTCTTAGGCCAGACTTGGGGGCCAGAGTGGGGCCCCATCACTCCCTCGGGCTGGTGACCCATAATCCAGAGGAAGTCTCTGCCTTCCTGGGAGCTCAGGCACAGAGGCGGCCTGTGTGTCCGTGTCGGCAGCAGCCCCCGAGGGCAGGCTGGGAAAGAAAGCCTCCTTTAGATTCTGCCGGGCAAGTCCATTCATGAGCCCTGAGAACGGGTGTAAAATAAAGCATTATTGTCCTCTCCCAAGGCAGACTTGGCTGGCTCGGACTCACAGAAATGTGGTCATTTGTGTTGTAATTAAGCATTATCTACTCATCCTAATTCTGCATTAAAAGCAGGAATCATTGGGCTTTTAGTGATAGTTTATCATCGCAGTCTCTGAAAAGCACAAGAGGCCTGTCATGGCCCGGCCTCCCTCAGTAGCCTCCTGAATGACCTCCTGTGCCCAAGAAGCATCAGCGGTCCCCATTCCCTGCAAGACATGCTGCTTTCTTTGGCATTTAAAGTGCTTAACAAAGACAAGCCTGTCTCTGCAGGCCGGTGACCCAGGACTCCGTGCTTCAGCCCAAATGGCCGGCCGTTGGCTGTCACTGTCTCTCTTCAGTCCATTTCCCCTGGTACATGTTACTCCTCCTCGCGTAGCTGGTCTGCTTTTTGTGCTCTGTGCACAACATCCCCTTGCCTGCCTCGGTACAAATTGTGTGCCCTGTGCCTCCTTACCTCTTCCTCGTGGAACCTGTCATTTACTTCAAATTCAGTTCCTTCTCCGAGGAGCCCCTTCTGCTGCCCCCAGTTTTAGACCCCTGCTCCTTTCCCACTTTTGCTATGTATCCTGTGGGTTCTGATTTCTCTGCATAGTGTCTCCCTTTGGAGATGTAAGCTTCCTGAGTGCAGGGACTGTTTCATTTTTGACTTTGTACGCCATGTATACAGTAGGTACTTAATAAATGCTTCTTAGTTGATTATTAGATGTTGGCTGTAGTGATTTGTTGTTGTGTTTCTATATATCATTAGTATGTTGTCTCCCCCATTAGATTTTTTTAATAGCTTTTTATTTACAGGATATATGCACGGGTAACTTTACAGCATTGACAATTGCCAAACCTCTTGTTCCAATTTTCCCCCTCCTTCCCCCCACCCCCTTCCCCTAGAAGGCAGAATGACCAGTAGATGTTAAATATATTAGAGTATTAATTAAATACGCAATAAATATACATGACCAAACCGTTATTTTGCTGTACAAAAAGAATTAGATTCTGAAATATTGTACAATTAGCCTGTGAAGGAAATCCAAAATGCAGGTGTGCATAAATATAGAGATTGGGAATTCAATGTAATGGTTTTTAGTCATCTCCCAGAGTTCTTTCGCTGGGTGTAGCTGGTTCCGTTCATTACTGCTCCATTGAAACTGATTTGGTTGATCTCGTTGCTGGGGATGGCCAGGTCCATCAGAACTGACCATCATATAGTATTGTTGTTGAAGTATATAATGATCTCCTGGCCCTGCTCGTTTCACTCAGCATCAGTTCGTGTACCCCCCATTAGATTTTAAACTTCTTGAGGGTAGAGAACTTGTATTTTATTTCCTCTGTATCTCCAGAAATGCTGATTTTTCTAGTCGTGTGGATTCATTGCCTTCCAAGCATTTCAGCATGGATACTGAGTTGATATAGGGTGTTGGGAGGAGCCCCAGAAGTGGGGTCACAAGCCTTGGTTGGGGTCCCAGTGGCGACTCACATAACTTCCTGTGCCTTAGTTTCCTGATTTGTAAATGGAGAGAGTGCTATTTGCTGCCCCTCTTCTCATGCTGTGGCTGACAGGGAAGGACACCATTGACATGTATGTTGAAGGGGTGGTCTTTATTTCAGCCCATTTAAGTTGATTCTCAGAGAGTTTCCTGTGACCAGTTATACCAGGAAGTCAGCTCTGGCCCAGGATCATGAGCCCAGAGCAAGAAGGGACCTTCAGGGCAGCTCCAGCCCAACCCCTTCCTGGAGCCCAGAGGGATCAGGGAGTTCCCTCCGTGGTCACATAGGACAGGCAGAGAGAGCATCAGTGCACACTCTCAGGGCCTGCTGAACTGCTCCAACCTTCCCTGGAATTTAAAAGCTCTGGGTGGGCCTTCTATTGCCATCCCTAGCAGGAGCTGGTTAAGGAGAGTGGCCACTAGAGGGGGTAGGAGAGCCTCATCCTCTCCTTTAGCTGCTTTTTCTTTCTCTTTTTCTTTTCTCTTCTCTTCCCTTCCCTTCTCTTATTCTTCCTTCCTTCCTTCCTTCCTTCCTTCCTTCCTTCCTTCCTTCCTTCCTTCCTCCTCCTTCCTTTCTTCCTTCTCTCCCTCCCTCCCTCTCTCCCTCCCTCCCTTCCTTCCATCTGAAAATTGAGACAGAAATGAGGTTATTTCTCAGTGGCCAGCCCTGGAGTGTTGCTGGACCCTTAACTAGTTATCCCTTGGTCCCTGGCCAAATGAAATTTCTGATTGTTAGCTTTAAGGGGCCATGGGGAAAAGGGTATCCATCTCTTGGATGCCTGGAGAGATGGAACCGTGGAATAGAAAGAGACCTGGCTCAGGAATCTACAGGCCAAAGGTTTGTGTGACCCTGGGTTCTTTGTGTTTCTGGGCCTTAGTTTCCCCATCTGTAAAATAACTAGATGGCTCCGAGGTCCCTTTGTGCTCTGAATCTGAGAGTCATGGAGAGACTGAGTCTCACAGGGCCAAGAAAGCCATCATTCAAGCCAGGAAGACTCAGGATGCTGCACTTCTGACACAGGCTGGCTGTATGGGCAAGTCATGCTTGTCTGTGAACTAAGCATTCTCTCAGCCTCTAAGTTACAGGGAAGGTGCTGGCCAGCTTTAGTGGAGACAATTCACTTACTTGGGAGTTCTGTATAGTGGTGCCCTCCCGGGTTCCAGCCCTATCCATTATCACAGAGGAGGGGCCTCAGGAAGGCAGAATGTTGCTTATGTTGCCAAATTCTAGCTTCACATCGGGGTCCTTGACCTGGCTCTCCACATCTCTAAGGAGTCTGTTGCCAAATTCTAGCTTCATTTTGTGGAGCTTAACCTGGGTCCCCCAAGATCTCCAGTCAGTCATTGAATAGGTTACAAAGATGGGGGACATTTGCACACTGGGATGGGAAGAAAAATGCCATTTTTATTTTTACCAACTCTTCATTAAAATCGAGCCTTTCTTTCAGTTGTGATTTTAGAAGGAGAATATGATTCTGCTAAAGCATCATAGATTTTTAGCAGCCTCCCGGGGAGTTCTGTGCATGATCCAGTGGCCCGAGAGTCCCAGCTTTAGGTCTGTGGCCCACGAAGGCAAAATAATCCTGTGATAGTAAAAACAGCCTCTCCTGTGTCCTTTTCCTCTCCCTTTAAAGGGAGATCGCACCGAGAAGCCATTTCCCATATGGATGATTCCCTCTCCTCTGACCTTTCTCCATTTCCAGTTCTTTCTGTCTCCTGGTAATTTCCCCGTTTCTTAAATGTGGGTGTTCTCCAAGGTTCTGGCTTAGACCCTCTCCTTTATCTATCTTCTTGGCTGGGTGGTCTGAATATCTGTCCCCATGTATGGTTTCAAAGAAACAGCTAATATTTATATTCACATTAATACCTACCCCAGTTCCAGCCCCCTTCTTTCTCTTTTGTTAATGGCAATGTTACTACCCCAGGGAACTTGTCTTTGAGGCTTTTACAGTCTGTCTGGGGGGCTGCCAACTCTAAGGTCACCTTTCTAGCTGCTCGATTCATGGTGTTATGATCTTGTGCAGTTCATTACCTCATTGGAGCAGCCAGTGGGAGGATGCCGCCCTGAGCTGGGATGTGCCGGCCCTGAGTCTGTGGTGAGATGGGAGCCATCTTGTCGTGTCACATGCCCCCAGACCACTGGCATTGCCATCCGCTGCTGCCGTCCGCTGCTGCCAGTCCCTTAGGACTCCATTCTATGGCTGAGCTCATCGGTCTAAGATTTTCGCTAGAGTGTGAGTGTCCCTCAGAGCAGGAAATGTCTTATTTTTCTGTGTCTTTCTCCAGAGTTTGGCACATAATAAGTGCTTAATCCTTCCTTCATTCATCAGACAAATATTATGAATTGTAGAACAAGTGATATCTGCACTGTCACAGGGCGTTCTCTTAAGAGGAATGAATGAATGAACCCAAACCCATTTATTTATGAAAGTGCTCACTGTGTGCTAGGTGCAGCTGGAAGCAAGATGGGCCCTCAAGGAGCTTACATTCTAATGGCGTTTTGTAGAAATAGGATGGAGGACTTGCATTCTATTAGAACACTTGTGGACATATATGGGGCAGGTTGAAGGAAGGAGGGGAGAAAGAGCTCCAAGAACTCACTCATCAGGGGAGCCTTCCTGGAGTGAGGGGCTTGCCTGTGAGCCGAGGCTTGAGGAAGCGGGAAATGCAGACAACAGTGCGATAGGGTGGAGTCTGAAATTCATTCAGAAGCCGGTCATCTTTCTCCAGGGATAAAAAGCTCCGAGAACAGTCTCCTTCCCTGTGTTCTTCCGTCCGCCATTTATTAGTTTTATCTTCTCATTGGTGGTGTCCTGGGTGGACTAATTTTGAGAGTGCTTTTTAGAGGCGGCTTCAAGGGACAATTGAAAATTGCAAGCTGACCTGGAAATGAAACTCCGGCGGGCTTTTTGCTGCTATGAAGGGGTGGCCCCTCTGGCCCAAGAGGTCATTTGGGGGTTCAGTCAAGCAGAACGGCCGGTAAGTGGTTTTCCAGAGCCAGCGTAATTAGGCGCTCTCCGTGTCCAGCTCCCATGGGCTGCAGAAGGCGATTTGTAGCTGAAATTGTTCCCAACTTGAACAAGACCCACAGTTACTTGAGGCTTCCTGTGCACCTCGGTTGTACGTGGACAGAATTAGATTAAAGAAGTCTACCTGTACCAGGGTCATCTGTTGCCCAGGGCCAGCTTGCTGTCCTGCCGCCGGGGCCTCTCCCCTCCATCTGTTCCCACTGCTTCTTATCTTGACTGTTCAATTGCTGACCCATAAGACCCCATCTCCCATGACAATGGCCTCCAGAGTAATCTCTCTGCTAGTACGTTCCCTTCCCTTGCTAGCCCGGACTTTTTCTCTTTTGATATAATGGAAGTTGAAGCCTTTATTAACTCAGCTGTGCATAAATATTTATGACCGGCCCTATTTACAACTAATGTAAAATCAGAACAATAATGAGAAAGCTGTATCCCCCTCTGTAGGGTGATTCCCCATCACTAGGTAAACTTATGTCTCAGGTTTGAGTACGTCATGAACCTCTTTTAAACAGAGCAGCAAGGTAGTAAAAAGGACCTCATGTGGGGTGTCCAGAGATCCGAGTTCTAATCATGACACTGCCACTAACTGGCTTTGTGACTTCTGTTTCCTTATTTGTGAAAGAAGGGAATTAGATCTCCCACCTGTTCTTTTCTCCATTGACATAATCAGAGGACCTGGGTTCAAAAAGGGCGCTTGGTTTAAATATGGACCTGCTGCATTTGGGCAGTGATTGCCCACTCCCCTGCTCCCGATCTCCAGGTTGCTTCTTGTGTCTAGGATAGCACACGGACCTGAGCTTGGCCCCTCCACTTGTGGAAAGCGGATCTGGAGGCTGAATTCTGCCTAATCTCACTTAAAACTTTTCTCTGCCTTAGTTTCTCTTTTAAAATTGGCGTCATCAACATAATAATCATGTATACACACATGTATAAATATAATGACATAGGTGTGTGTATGTAGTCTTGTATATGCACATATATGAAATGTAAATATAGCTACATATATGTGGGTAGGTATTTTATGTATATAATAGTTGTTTTCTATACATACAAATATGAAATGTAAATATATATGTGTATATACATGATTGTGAATACACACATGAAATATACCTATACCTACACATTTGTGTAGGTATGTGTATATATTTATAGTCATGTATCCAGGCATATATAAAATATAAATATAGTTACATATGTAGGTATGTCTGTATATGTAGAAATGTTTATACAAGATGAAATACAAATATAATGACATGTATGTGAGCATATATGTATGCAAATAATCATGTATACAAACATATAAACATGAAAACAAGTGACACGTGTATATGTAATTGTCTGCGCATACAAATATGAAATAGAAATGTAGTGACATGCATGTATATGTATGTATGCACATATGTGTTCACATGTATATGAAAGAGAAATATATGTGTGTACTTCCCTAGAATATTCTTTTGTCCATCCTTTTTCTTTATTATCTTCAAAGGCTGTTTGTATATATGTAATTTATATATATATTATATAATTATATAATATAATAATCATATATTATTATATAAAATATATTCTACACAGAGATTTACTTCTTTTTAGGTCCTATGGAGAGACGAATACCTTGCCCTGGGACCTCATTTGGAGGAGGCTGCCTGCACCGTACAGGGTTGATAGACTCTGGGGGAGATTAATCACCGAGGGGGAACATGCTTGACGTTCTTCAGCCTTATATAGGTGGTGCTTCCAGAACCTCTCATCTAGTGTCTCTGGTTTTTAACAAAGTCTGGCAGAAATCTGCAGGGAGGGATAGGATCTCAGGGAATTGGTCTATTAGAATAGAAAAGAGACAAGCAGATGTGAGCCTCAGAGTGCATTAAGTGCCTTGTTAATAGCTAGCTAAGCTTTGTGGAAGAGAAAAACAAGAAGATATTTTATTTTCCCATTTTGGGAGAGGCGTGTGCTATGTGGTTGGCCTTGCAGCTAAGAAACTAAAGTCTGGCCTTTTGCACGGTGGGGAGAATGTGTCCCATTTGCCAGTCAGCCAAAAAAAAAAAAGGGCACAGACTAGGAATAGAAATGAACTCAAAGTCCCTGTTTAGCTGCCAGTCAGTGAGTCCAGTTGCCTGGGTCATAAGTACAAGATACTACTGTTGGTAGAGTCAGAATGAGAGAGGCTGTGCACCCTCATGGGTAGTGAGTTGGAAGTAAAGTCAGAGAGACCTAGATTCAGATATGCTTGGTGCATCCTGTGTTAACAAGGCCTTCCCTTTCTTGGGCTTCTCAGTAAGCATTTATTAAGCACCTATCATGTGTCAGACACTATGCTAAGCACTGAGGATACAAAAAGAGGTGCTTAATAAATGCTTATTAAATTGAATTAAATTTAATTGTGAGTTTCTGTCACTGAAGATATTCGAAAAGAGGCTAGGTAAGAATAATATGCTACTCATAGTAGGCACTTAATAAATATTTGTTTAATTGAATTGAATATTGTATATGAAAGAAAGGAAGCCTCCACCATAAATTCACCAGCTAATTATTAAGTACCATTAAAGGTATCATGTAGCAGCCATGGCACCGGACTTGGGAGTTCAAACCCTGCTTCAGAGCAAGATGTTGAATCTCTCACTGCTTTAGTTTTTTTTTTTTAATGTAAAGTAAGAGGATTGGATTCTGTAGTTTCTAAGGTTCCTTCCAAATCTAAATCTGAGATCTTGATGGTCATTCCTGGTGTGTGTGTGTGTGTGTGTGTGTGTGTGTGTGTGTGTGTGTTTAAATAATTAGCTAAAACATATCTCCTTTTTTCAGTTTTGTGAATTTTTATTTTCTGTATGTTTTTCTGATCTGTTCTCCAACTTTCCTCCATTTTATGGGTTAGTTCTTTCACATTTACAGTGAGATTTGTTAGGTGTTATTTCCCTGCATCATATACTGTTAGTGTCTTCTCTCTTTTCATACCAACCCCCTTTCCCTGCCCCCTTTATAAAGAAAAAACTTAAAGAAATGGAATGTGATGAAGCACATGAAGTTTTTAAGCTGGTATGATCTAATATTACTCCTCTGCTTCTGTCCTCACCAAAAACAGATTTCTTCCTTCCTTCCTTCCTTGCTTCCTTCCTTCCTTCTCTCCCTCCCTCCTTTTCTTCCTTCCTCCTTCCCTTGCTCCCTTCCTTCTTTCCCTTCCCTCTTTCTTTGCCTTCCCTTCCCCCTCTTTTTTTTCCTTTCATTCCCTCCCCATCTCCTTTATGATAACCTCTGTGTAGTTAGTTGAAATTTGCTTTTGATCAGCTCTCCCTAATCTGGTTTCATCCTAAAATTCCTCTCCCCCTTTCCTCACCTGTTTCCTTGTTGACTTAAAATTTTATTTCTGCAATAACTCTTTGTGTGCTTATGCCCACCCTTCCTTTGCCCTTTTCAAATAAGAGTGAGGTTCATGGGTGCCTGCTCCTTCTTCCTCTAGGACGTGCTTCTACAACCATGTACTTTTGACCTTAGTTATGAGAAATAGTATGTTCCTCCCTCTTCTTCCTCATTACTTCCCTAGAATATTCTTTTGTCCATCCCTTTTCTTTATTATCTTCAAACTCAACCAAGCCAAACCACACCACACCCAGGCCTGAATTTGTTTGTTTGTTTCTTTTGCTGCTACTTGTCTCTTCTCTACAACTGGGGTACAGACACATCATTTAGCCTTTTTAAATATTCAAATGTATTCAGTTTTTTAGGTTTCTCACATAGAGTGTTTCTGTGGAAAAAATTCTATTTTTTCACCAGAAATGTCTATCTGTGTTTACTCAGGGGGCATATGACCCAGAACTCAGTTCTTCTCAGGAGCTGCCTAGAACCTGGGTGCCAGATCCCAGAACCTAGTGATTAGGTACTAAGGTCTACTTTATCTCCTGAGTTTCTAAAATCTTATGATTTAGAAAGAATGTGAGCTTCTTGAGAGAAGGGGTGATTTCATTCTCTGTATTTGTATCCCTGGGACCAAACACAGTGTTCCCCACACAGTAAGTGCTTAAAAAATGCTTGTTGACTGATTGAAGCACTTAGGAAGTGATGGCTGGTTGGCCAGAAGCATAGATCTTAAGGTGGTATTTTATCTGGCTCCTTTTGTTCTTCCAGATGAATCTTATTATTTTTTCTAGCTCTATAAAATTTCTTCTTCTTCTTCTTCTTCTTCTTCCTCTTCTTTTTTTTTTTTTTTAGCAGCTTAATTGATAGGGCACTGAACAACTAGACCAATTTAGGCAGAATTGTCATTTTTATGATATTAACTTCTGTGAACTAGGTTTTGAAATGCATAAAATATAGTGTGTTGGATAGCAAAGAAATCCAATTATATTGAAATAAAGATGTAATTTTTTCACCCTTTTATTTAAATGGTACACTATGTACCACTGAAATCTTTTCATAGTTTGCTGAGAGGCCCAGTCCATGAACCCATATCCTAGAGGGTACCATGGAAAGTGATGGAGGGGTAGGGTTGTGTTAATTCTCTTTTGTTTTTCAGTCACTTTGTTGAGTTCTCCTTTTTCAAATTTCCATCCACTTATCGTAAATAGGCAAAAAGTAAGAAAGACTTGGTTCCTAACTTATTATAACAGAAATTAAGAACATTCATAAGTAAATTCAGTGAGCAAATTCGCAGTTGTTTGAATAATTATGTTTTTGACTTAGCAAACACAATAATTTTATGAGCCCTTCAGGTTATACATAACACATGTTTATATTTCCAATGAACAAAGTGATTTTAGATTGTAAATAGCGCTTGAAAAATGCCTTACATGGTGGGGGAAGAGATTGTTTTTTCCTCTGTAAATAGATCCTGATTTTCTGGCCTTTTTACATGAATGTAAAATAGGGAATTTTTCTAGGGTGCTATTAACTTTTTGGAATTAAGAGACAAGGGTCACCCATAAAATTGTTGAATTGAAAGATATCTCCATGGCCATCTGGATCTCATCCAGTAGACACTCAAGAGTCATTCAGCCTGAGTTTAGACTTAACTGGTGAGAAGGACTTTATTACCTTAGAAACTAGAACCCATTTTACTCTTCAGCATCTCTAAGTCAAAAGGCAATCTGTAGTTTAGAATTCACGGACCATTCCATGGATATGTGATAGTGAGTTTGCCCCTTTTTATCGTTCCTAGCATTTAACCTGAATCTCTTTTTTTTGTGCTACTCTTACTCTCCTTTATTTAAAAATTATCACGGGTATTTCTTGTCCTAGTCACCCTCATTATAAAGTAAGTTCTGTGAAGTCAGGGATTGTTATTTTCATCTTCAGGCCCCCTGTGTACTAGTGCAGTGCTTTTGATGCTTGTTGGTCCGTGTTTGCCTTCTTGGGTTGTTATCTCTCCACATGCCATGTGGTGTCCACCCCATCAGCACCTATGGCTTTCAGGACCATCTCCATGGTGATGGCGCCCAGATCTCCAAATTTACCCTAGCATTCCTGAGCTTCATTTCTACGGCTCCAGCTGCTTGGTGGATGTCCCAGAAGGCATGTCCAAAACAGAATTCTTTTCCCCTAAGAATTGCCCTCTTCTTCATTTCCCTATTTCTGTTGAGAAGACTGCCATCTTTCCAGTTATTCAGATTGACAACCTCAGTTGTCCTTGACAGTTCACTCTGCTTCTCCCCATGTATCCAATCAGCTGCTGAACAGTATTTTTCCTTCCACGTCTCTTCCATTCATCCTGTTTTCTCTACTCACAGCCACTGCCCTGTTATAGACCTACATCTCCTCTGGTCTTGGAGTTAGGAGAGCTCCAAATTCATATTTACATTCTGCCTCCCACACTTATTACCTGAGTGATGCTGTTCCCTTTCTGAGCCTCCATTTCTTCATCTGTAAAATGGGGATAATAAAGCTTTCACTCTCTTTGTGAGAGAGTGAACTTTGTCCCTGTGTCCTGTGAGACAGCTGTTGCTGTAGTCATGAAAGTTGTTCTCAGTCTGGCTTTAAGCTTGCTATGGAACCAGAACTGACTTTTCATACTTGGTTTTTGGATATTTTGGGAGAAGGGATGTTTTTCCTTTCAAAAGTTATGAATCCCCCGAGCCTGTGATGGGCTTATAAACATTGTAAATGTGACAGATCCCTCTGCATTTCCTGGCTTCTGATTTATTATTTAGCCAGAATAGAAATATCAGCTTATATCTTAATAATAATATATAATACCATATTATATAATAGTACATAACAAAAATGTAACTTATATTACCTTAAAAATTGTGACTATTTTGTGGCAGCCCGAGGAAATTTAATTAGTCTGCCTGATCTCCTGTTTATATTGGGCAAGTGGAGAGAATAGGTGTTCGGTGTCGCGGAACGTGGGTGTTGGATGTAAATGAGCGCTATTATGATCCCTGTCTGGGTGGCTGGTGGTGGTTGTATCTCAGCCTCTTTTTAAAACAGAAAAAAAAATTGTCTCACTTAGCATGTTTGACAGGCTCATGAAGAACTGTTATTAAACAGATGCCGAGCTTGCTGTCATTGGATTTTAAATAGGACGTGTCATTCTCTTGGCTGGGACGCTTGCTGTGCAGAATGGGGGCCGAGTGGAACGTATACTCTAATGTGTTTCCATGTCTGCAAGGATGGATCATTGACATATGATAAAGAGACACATTTTCCTTTCTTTTGGGGGGAGGGGACAAGGACCTTCGGATGGGAGACAACCAGCAGAGTGGGACGTTGCACGCAAAAAAGGCACCATTTTGGGAAATCTGGGCCCTATTTGTGGGTGGTATCTTTTCCTACTGAATTTGAATTAGATTGCATGTGTCCATCACCTAATAAATCATGAAGCACTTATAGTAATATGCCAGAAACTGTAATAGGCTCTTGGAATAATTTAAAGACCCCAAATCAAAAAATCCCTGTCCTCAAGGGGCTCATATCCTATCAAGAGATACAACATGTATATGTGGAAATAAAGGATGCATCTCAAATAAAGACAGGGAATTGTGGGGGAGTAGGAAGGCGCTAGCAAACTGAGCATTTGGATTTGAAGTCACAATAATCTTGGTTGTATATCACCATATATTGCTAAACCTTTATCTTTTCATGTCTTAAATGGGGTTAAAAACACATTTATCGGCTTACACTGTGCTGTATATCTGAGCATCCTGGAGGCTCCATCAACTGGGGCCTGGGCTTGGAAGCATGGCTTTGAGTTCCAGCTCCACTATCTTGGTCACATTATTGAGTCTTTGAAGTTCAATTTGCTAATCTACAAAGTGCAGGTAATTACGGATCAGGTTCTGACCTGAAAGGTTGATGTGCCCTTTGTGAAACTTAATGCAGCATAGAACATAGATACTTGTTGTTGTTCTTTGCATGGGACGTTCCATCTCCCATCTCCCATCTCTGCCTGGACACACTCCCCACTCACCTCTGCCTTTCATAATCCCTGGCTTCCTGCCCAGCTCAGCTCAGATATGAGGCCTTTCCTATAGGGCTCCGGAGTCACCTTCAGTCTTTGAAGGTGTGAGTGGTGAGGCTGGTGTGGATTTGGAATCAGATCTTCAGCAACTCTCTTCCTGGGTCTCAGTTGCCCTATCTGCCAAATGGGGTTAAATGTATTTCCATATTAGCCATATTGGCTTCCCCCCCTCAAGTAAAACTGAACCCAATAAATAATAAAAAGCAAGAGATATAAGGAAGGTTAAAAAAAAAAAAAGCTGCTTCAATCCTCATCCAAAGTTCATCAGTTCACTCTCTGGGAATGAATAGCATTTTTCATTATGAATCCTTCAGAATTGTCTTGGCTCACTATATTACTGATAATCACTAAGTCATTCACAGTTGATCATCTTAACAATATTGCTTTTACTGTGCACAAAGTTCTCCTGGTTCTGTTCACTTTTCTTTGTGTCAGCTCATGTAAGTCTTTCTGGGCTTTTCTGGGAGCATCCTGATCATCATTTCTAACTATAATCCATCACAATCCTATACCGTAACTTGTTGAGAAATTTCCCATTTGATGAGCATCAATTTAATTTCCAATTCTTTATCACCACAAAGAAGAGCTGTTGTAAATATTCTTTACATGTGGATCCTTTCCCTTTTTCTTTGATCTCCTTGGGGCACAGATCTAGTACGAGTGTCCTAGGATATGTACAGTGTCATAGCCCTTTGGGCAGAGTTCCAAAATGAGCCACAGGCCTGACTTACTTCCGTGGAATTTTCTTGCTTTTCTTTCCCACAAATAAGTTCTACTTCCATAGTTAAAAAAAAAAAAATCCACTGGTCTTGTTTTTTGTTTCTTTCTCTTTCTTTCCTTCTCTCCACTTTTTTTACTTTTTCTTTTTAAAAACGTTTTTATTGATTTTTTTTTTTTTGTCTTTAATTGCCAAAATTTTCTCCCGTACCCTTTTTCTTTCTTTCCCCTTCCAGAGAGTCATCTCATATAAGAAAGCTCTTTTCCTCTTTCTTTCTCATTTGATCACTCCCATTTTTCCTTCCCAGTGGAACATGAGTTCCTGTAAGATAGGGACTGTTTTTCCCATTTTCTGCATCCCTAGCACTTAGCAAAGTGCCTGGCACACAGCCAATGCTAATAAATGCTTGTTGATGGGTTAATTTGATGGGGAAGGAAGGATCCCATGATAACAACCCTGCAGGCATTAAAGACAGTGATTGCTTCCCCCTTAAGACCTCTCTAGGCCAAAAATCTCTAAAATGCAGCCTCAGACATGAACACATAAGATTAATTTCCCCTGTTTTGGAGACAGTCAGTCAATCAGTCAATAAACATTTATTATTTATTTACAAGCGGAGGGATGAGACAAGGCACAATGCTTGCAGTTATTATTTAGGCGTCAAGGCCTGGGCCAGTTGGGATTTGGCAATGAATTATCTCTGATGTCTAACAAAATTTGAGCACTTCCTCACAGGAAGGTACCCAGGGACTAATTCTCCAGGCTGTTCATCGATTGATTTTAGTATTTGTTAGAGAGAACCTTTTGGTAAAGACATTGGCTTTGGAATTGTAGAAGATTTGACTTGAAATTCTGCCTTGGCTCTTCCTCGCTCTGCAGATGAAGAGAATGGATACATGGCTTCTTCCAGATTTATTTCAGGAGTTAGGACCTTAGTCTTTGGAGGGAGCAAGGCTTCATTGTTTAAAGGAAAAATGGGGCAGCATAGATGGGCAGGTAGAAACACTAGGAAAAAAAGGTAAGAGAAGGGAGGAGGGGTGATAGAATATAAGGTAATGTGTGAGGTGGGTTAAAAAAAAAAAGAGCCCTAAGAGAAGTGGGGGAGGGATTATTGCAGATAAGGTGGGTTCAAACAAACAAACACACAAATAAACACTATAGGGATGAAAGGAAATTCAGAACTGGTAATTATAACTGTGAATGGATCCCCCCTCCCCTGCCCCAGGTAATTGGAGGTAAGTGACTTGCCCAGGGTCACACAGCTAGGAAGTGTTAAGTGTCTGAAGCCTGATTTAAACTCAGGTCCTCCTGACTTCAGGGCTGGTGCTCTATCCACTGCACCAACTAGCTGCTCCCATAACTATGAATGTAAATGGAATGAACTCTCTCATTAAACAAGTGAATGGCAGGGTGAATTAAAAAATAGAATCCTACAATATATTATTTACAAGAAACACATCTGACACAAGAGAGATACAGAATAAAGGTAAAAGACTGGAATAGAATTTATTATACTTCAACTGAAAAAAAAAGCAGGGGTAGCAATTCTAGTCTCATATAAAGTAAAAGTAAAAATAGATCTAATTAAAAGAGAAAAGGAAGGAAAGTATATCTTGATTAGGGCACCATAATCAATAAAGTGGTAAGGATATTAAATGTATATGCACCAAATGGTAGATCATACAAATTCCTAGAAGAGGAGGAGGAGGAGGAAAGAAGAAAGAAGGGGAAATAAAATGTTTTATTGTTCTTAAAAAGTTTCTCAAAAATAGAAGTTATTTCTTTCTTTAAATTACATTGATGTTCCTAAAATATTTTAGACTTTATTATTAATATTGCTTTTCTTGAGTAAGAATTAGACTCAATTGAAGCTGGGTGAGAGACCCTGGGGCAGGAAACTCTGTTCATAAGGTATTGGCAGAGAACATGGTGTTCCTTCCAAGGGGATTTTCCAAGTAACTAAAGTTACTCCTTCAATTGATTTGACCTTTTTTATATAAATCTATTTCAAGATGAATTTTCTTAAAATTGCATTGCTTAGTTTTCTTAAATAGACTCCACTGGCTGGAAAGCTAACCACAATTTCTATTAGCATCCTTACTACAGTGCCTAGCATATCAGAGACATGTCATTTCTTTGCTGATTTGACCTTTTCAGATGATTAATGCCTTCATTATGAAAGCCATCAGTTTTTTGTTTCATGCAAGCATAGTTGGATTGACTGGGATGTTGGAGGACAGCAGGAAAAAAGCTGGATTCAGAGGAAGAGGAGTCCAATCACTTGATTCCTGGTCCTCTTTTTCCTCAACTGCAGAATGAGGGATTGGGACCATGTGGGAGGGTGGGAGAAGTTGGAGGCCACACTAGATGTTTTCAAGTATTTGAATGGTTATTTACATCTCTTGAGAGGAGCCATGGGGAGAGAGCAGCTAGATAGCTTATTGAGAGAGTGCTGAGCTGGAGTCGGGAAAATCTGAATTCAAATCCAGCCTTAAATATT
This sequence comes from Sarcophilus harrisii, assembly GCF_902635505.1. Lineage (NCBI taxonomy): Eukaryota > Metazoa > Chordata > Mammalia > Dasyuromorphia > Dasyuridae > Sarcophilus > Sarcophilus harrisii. Next base: position 8,129,070 of record NC_045430.1, on the reverse strand, counting down.
TCCTAGCTGTGTGACTCTGTTTGCCTCAATTTCCTCATCTGTAAAATGAGCTGGAGTAGTAAATAGCCAACCACTGTTGTATCTCTGCCAGGAAAACCCAAATGGGGTCATGGCGGATGGGACATGACCAAACAACAGCAATGCTTATTTCTGAAGTCTCTTCCAGTTCTGAGAGTCTCTGCTTCTGGAAATCTTGGTAATATGATCTCCTCCATTTTTACTTAGAACATTGGGCTAGGAACTGGGCTTGTAATTAATAGAAAGAAATCCTAAATGAGAAAATATCCTTTATCAATGCAAGTCAGGCCCATGTCTGAATGTTAGAAAATTACCTAGAATGTTGACAAACTAAGCAGTTCATCCAAAGTCAGACTGTTAGCCTATGTCCCTAAGAACTTGACCCTGATTTTCCTTGCTTTTTAAAAACATTTTTCTTTAAAACAAGAGTATGTGAAATATAAATTGACTTTAAAATTTTTTTTATTTGACTTTTATTAGATTTTCCCTTATATCTCTTCACCTTTTCCTTCCCAGAAAAACAGCCCTATAACAAAGAAATGTTTTTTAAAAGAGAAAAAAAATTCAGCAAAACTGATCAATACTTAGAACACAACTGAAATTATATGCATCACCCCACTGCTCCCATATTCTTCTCTGGGGGTAAGTTTAATCATTATAGTTTTTCATCTTCAATTTTCAGTGTTATTAATGAATAAGCATTTATTAAATTTATTAAACAGAACTCTGTGCTAGATACTGAACACATGAATAGAAAAGTCAGACAGTACCTGCTTTCTGGAGAGCTTCCAATTCTAATGGAGGAGTTACCACACAGGAGAGATTTTGGCTACAAACTGAAAGTCCTTAGGTAGTAGCAGCAAAGCAGATGGTCAGTCCCCTTCTTTAAGAATTACTTCCACCAATAAAATCTTATCTTTTTCTGTTGTTGAAACACCTTGTAGTTGTTCTGTTCAGTTACATTGTTACAGTCACTGAACATAGGGTTCTTTTGGCTCTGTTTACTTCTGTTTGCATCAGTTCATGTACATCTTCTTATGCTTCTCTATATTCATAATATTTGCTGCTTAAAGGCACAGAGACCCAGCATTGCAGTCACACACCACAATCTGTTCAGCCCATTTCCCAATTCATGAGTATCTATTTTGTTTCTAATTCTCTGCAACCACAGAACCCGTTGCTAACAGTATAAACATTTAGTGTCTAGGGAGCCTTTCTTTTGGTCGATAAAACAGACTAGACAAAAAAGCTTCAGAAGGATTCGAGCTGTATAACTTATTGTTCTATAAACCTGAAAACAAAAATTCCTTAGGAAAAAACTTGATATTTGATAAGAATTATGGGGAAAACTGGAAAACAGTCTCAGGCATAAATTAGTCTGAGACCAATGTCTTATACTGTATTCCACACACACACACACAAAATTAAATGACCTGAATTTCAGAGATCACAGCATAAAAAAGGAAAAGCAGATCACATAAAGGTCTTTCACAACTAAGAGTAGGGAATAAATTCTGAAGCAAATAAAGATAGAAGCACTTACAAAAGAGAAGACATAATTTTGGTTATATCAATTGAAAAGCCTTTGCACTGACCCTGGGCAAGTCACTTAACCTCAATTGCCTCAGAAAAAAAAAAAAAAAAAAAAAGCTATTGCAAAGGATAAGAAGGAGGGAAAGAGTTTTAAAATGTTCATTATTATTTTTTTTACTACATTATTAATTTTAAAATAACATTATTTAAATTATAATTAATAATTTTATTAAGTTTCTACTATGTGCCAAATTTCATGCCTCACTGACCTTCACAATAACCTTGGGAGGTAAGTGCTTTTATTACCTTCATTTTTGCAGTTAAGGAAACCGAACCAGGCAAGGGTTAAATGATTTGCCTCCCTTCCCCTCCCAGTAGGGAATATATCAGGCCAGATTTCAACTTGGACTTTCTTGACTTCAGGGCCAGTGCTCTGTGTTCCTAGTTTCTTAGAAGAGAAGGGACTAATTGGGAGGAAAAAAACCTTTGTATCGTATTCCTTGGATTAGGGTTGATATCCAAGATGTATAAATGGCTAATAGAAATTTCATAAACCAAGAACCATTCTCCAATTGATTAGCAGTCAAAGGATATGAGCAACTAATTGTCCAAAGAATTGTGAACAATATGAAAAAATTGTTGGTACATTGTTGGTAGAACTGTGTATTAATGCAACCATTCTGGAAATTTTAAATTGTGCAAGTAAAATGGCTCAAATGTCCATGTCCTTTGATTTGAGGCATCTGGCCTGGAATCAGGAGACTTGAGTTCAAATGTAGCCTCAGACACTTACTAGTTAGTTATGTGACCATTTACTTCTGTCTACTAGTGATCAAAACAGCACCTACCTCAAAGGGTTGATGTGAGGTTTAAATGAGGTGATATTTGTGAAAAGTGCTTATCACAGTGCCTGGCACATAGTAGGCTCTCTCCTCATCCCACGTGACATATATCAGATACTGCTGAAGGATGTAAAGACAGAAGACAAACAGACCTTGCTCTCAGTGGGCTTACATTTTGTTGCAGAGACAATGTGTACACCCGATACATACAAGGTACTTTAGAGTGAGGGGTCCGTTTATAACTGAGGAAATCGGGGAAGACCTTGTGTCTGGGAAGCGTGGACTTGGATCAGGGAGAGACATGAAGCAGCGGTTGTTCCCTCTGTGGATTCCCCTCTGGATCTTCGTCTTTCTAGCCCTTTTGTGGCGCCGGTAGCAGACATAGCAGATACTCAGTAAACAGCCTAATGAATTGGTTATCCTAACAATTTTTTCCCAGATTCCTTACCACCCCTTTGGAAGCATTTTCTGCTCATTTCCCACATGAAGAGAAAGTGAAAACCAGGAAAGCAGAGGGACGGGCGGCTCTGTGGGGGGAGATGGGAGATTCCATTGCTGGCTCCTGCCAACTCTCAGTCTGGTCCCTGGGACTTTCCTGGACCTGAGGCTTGGGGATCCTCCCTCTTCTTCTTGTTGGCCTTGGGGGGACTCGATGCCTTCCCAGAGCGTGTCCTTTTTTTCTGTTTTCTTTGTCTGGTTCAATAAGCTGTGTACAGATCCCAAAGTCTCTTGTTGATATGGAGAGCCAAACCCATTTGATCTTTTTTTGAAATTAAATATAAAAGCACAGGTCTGAATGTTTAAGAGCAGCTAGGGCCTTTTGTGCTTCTCCAGAAGGGGAGTGCTCCCTTACCATTTCCTGTGCCAGGGACATTGGTGCTGACCTTGACCTTGGCCAAGTTTATGGCACAAAGGGTGCTCATAGTCCCAGAGGATCCTAGGCCTATGGCTAGAAAATGCCTCAGAGGTTCTGGCCTTTGAGCCCTTTGAATAACATTGGAGGAAACTGAGTCACACACTTAGTGTCAGTAGTAAGGGTTAAAACCCAGGCTTTTCCCATACCCCAAATCTCCATCAGTTTAGTAATTGAGGAATCACCTACTATACATAATATCCTCTGCCTGGGCTCGGGGAGGTCCCGTCTAGCAGGGAAACAAGACACAGAAACTGGAAGCTGGGACGTCCAGAATGGCCTGATATGGCAGCAATGGAGAAGTGATCAAAGCTGACGTTGGCAGATTTCCTGGTGGGATCTTAGATTTAGAGCAGGAGCTTCTAGCCTGGGGTTTACAGGCCCTAAAAAGGGTTCTGAGGGGAGATTTCAAGGTTCCGTGGATTTGCATGGGAAAAAGCAATGCATCTTTATTTTTACCAACCTCTCCTTATCAAAGCTGTTCCCCCAGTCCTGTTGCTTCTGCCTTCACAGAATGCCCCTTCTAGGTGCCCGCTTCTCTTCCGGACACCTCTGATTCCAGTACAGGTGTTGGTCCCCTCGTGCCTGGACAGTAGGGGGTCTTCCCACTCTGAGTCTGCCCCACCCACTGAAGTGATTTTCCTAAAGCCCAGGCTTACTATAGCACCCCCTTTCTTAATAATCCCCAGTGGCTCCCTATTGCCTCCAGGATCAATTACAAAATGCTTGTTTGCCATTCCCAGCCCTCCTACCTTTCTGGTCTTTTTACACCTTAGTTCTCACCAGGTACTGTGACCATGTGACCCCAGCCTCTCGGCTTTCCACAAACAAAACCTTGCATCTCTGGACGGGGGGCATTTTCTCTGGCCCCCTCCTCAGGTTTTCTCGTTCACCTCCCTGACTTCCATTAAGCCCCAACTCAATCCCCATTTCTGCAAGAAGCTTCTCTCAGCCCTTCTTAATTCCAGTTATCCTTGGTAATTATCCTGTGCATGGTTAGCTCTGAACATAATTGTGTACCCATTGTCTCACCCGTCGGACTCTCAGCTCCTTGAGGTCAGGGACCGTGTTTTGCCTCTTTTTGTATCCCCGGAGCTTAGTACGTGCCCTGCACACTGCTCGATAAATATTGATCAATTGATTGGTCTCTTTGCTGGGGGAGGAGAAGAGAGTTGGGGCTGAGCCTTTCCACTCTTAGTTCTTTCAGCTAATGGCTTTAAATTGAGAGTGGCTGGGAATTGGGCGCAGGATGAGACTGGGCGGACATGGATGTGTTTATGTTGCATGACTTGGCTGTCCCACCTTGACTTCCCTGCCCTTCTCCCCAAGGAGAAGTCTCTTAATCTGGACAGACCTCTCAGTCTCAGAGACTATTGGGTTGGGGGGACCTGGAGCCTACTCTAGTCTCAGAGCATTAGATTGGGGTCCCCTCTGACTCCCCCTTCCCCACCTTTGCTTCTTCTCTGTGACCCTTAGGGTCACTACGTCCATTCAGATCCTAGATCAGACATTGACTGGTTGTGTGACGTTGGGCAAGTCACCTGCCCAAAGGGATAATAATCAGAACCCACCTTACAGGGTTATTGTTGGGGTAAAATGAGACGGTATTGGCAAAATGCTTTGCAGACCTCTCTCCTGAGTGAAGGCAGTGTTTCTCCTCTCAGAAAAGAGCCTCGTTGAGATACTGCCTGTCTTGATTTCTCTCTGAGGAAGGCCCTTCAGACTCCTCATACCTACCCTACTGGGGCCTCAGTTTCCCCATCTGTTAAAATGAATGCATCAGATGAAGTGATTTCCTAGATTCCTTCCTTTTTCCATCTTATGACTGGACCTCTAGAAACCATATTCAGGTGTTTCTGGGTAAATTAATTCCCTTAGTTGTGGCACTGGGTCCCTGGCCTTCAGCCATCTTGATTGATGAGTGAGTGACTTCCTGTAGACCTCCCCAGACATGGCTGAGCTCTCCTAATACTCCCATTGCCTCCAGAAGAGATCTCCTGTGTGACTTCTGGCCATCTCACCCTCTCTTACCTCGGTCTATCCCATTCTACCTCGCATCCTGTGTTCCTTCTCCTCTTTCCCTTTATTCTTCCCTTTGTTCATTCACCTTGTCCATAAAACAGGTCTAGGAAGGGCTGTTTTGGGCCCACAGGCCATCAGGGAGCTCACGGACCCCTCTCTGGGAGGCCGGCCTTTCTGGAAAGCCGTGCAGTATCTATCTTTAAACCATAATCTCTCTTTTTCTTTTAGCTTTTCTCTTTTTGAATGTTTGATTTCTGAAGTCATGGAAACAGAGTGACGAGCGTTTGGTGGGGATGGGTTTTGGCACTTCGGAGATGAGGAAGTACTGTTCACAGCAGATGTAGGAGGGGGATTATTATTAGTCTCCTTTCACATCGGGCACAGGGTGCCCCATTTATTCGGCATCCCATGAGCTCTTGCTCTTTTCTACCTGGAGCCTGGCTTTTGAGAATGCCGGGGAGAGGGCAGGGGTTTCCTCCGGGCCCCCCAAGTCATGGTTGCCTTTGCCTGGGGCCTCGGGTTTGGAGAAATGCCCGAGAGTGTATCCACCCTTCCTTCCTCATTTCCTTCTGTGTTAGGGGCTTCCTTCTTTTAGGGGTGAGCAGGGAAAGGAGGATGTGTGTGGCCTGTGGGTAGTTGCTGGTAGCCAAGATAAGGGTACCATTTTGTATCGTGAAACAACAGCCTGTTCTCCCTTTGAGGGGCCAGCCTTTTTGTGGCCTTCCTTCCTCAAAGATTCCAAAGAAGGGGTCTTGAAAACTGCCAGTCATGGTGGAGGCGGAGTCTCTGCTCCTCCCACCCCTCTGGGCATCAGGGCACGGCCCGAGGGCTGCCTCTGCCACACAGTCTGCCGTTCTCTGCCAGCACAGGGTCGCCCAGGTTCCTGGGTCCGTCAGCCTCCCTCATCACCAGTGAGTTCTTTCCTTTGTCCTTTCATTTGTCTTTCAGCGTCTGCAGTCCCTGCAGGGTCCTCCCCAGGTATGTGTTCTGCCACCCCAAAACAATGGGTGGGTCTGCAGCTCAGGCTGGCTTCTGGTGGGGAGCTTGGGGCAAGGTCATCTCTGTCATTCCCTCCCATCATTCGTTGGGTGGGGGCACAGGCCTCCACGTGGCCTTGGATCCTCATCTGATGGTAAAAAGGCCCTCTGAGGCCATTTCTTGTTCCCTCCATCATTTCATGGATGTGGAAACTGAGGTACAGAGCTCCACTTGGATCCCCAATCTGGAGGTGGAAAGGCCCTCTGAGGCCATCTCTTATTCCCTCCATCATTTATTGGGTAGGAAAACTGAGGCACAGAGCCACTATGACCTTGAATCCTCAATCTGGAGGTGGAAGGGCCCTCTGAGGCCATTTCTTGTTCCCTCCATCATTTATTGGGGGGGAAAACTGAGGCACAGAGCCCCACTGTGACCTTGCATCCTCATCTGATGGTAGAAAGGTCCTCTGAGGCCATTTCTTGTCCCTTCATCATTTCATGGATGGGGAAACTGAGGCACAGAGCTCCACTGTAACCTTGGATCCCCAATCTGGAAGTAGAAAGGCCCTCTGAGGCCAGTTCCCTCATTTTCCAGATGGGGAAACTGAGGCAAGGAGAATGGAGTGACTTGCCCAAAGCTACTCAGGAAATAGAGCTGGAATCTAATGTGGGCCCTCCTGTGCTAGTCCAGGATAGGGGCTGTCCAGTCCCCACTGAAACCATGAAGGTGAAGATGGCAAAGGTCCCACCCCAGCCCCTTTGGATGCCGCTGTTACTTCATTTAGCCAAAGCCCAGAGAGCAGACACACCCTCATTGGATAATAATGAATTGTGAGACCAGCCCAGTCACTTGAGGGAGTGAATGGATGAGGAAAGCACTTATTAAACTCTTTCTGTATACAGATCACTGTGTTAAAGGCTGGGGAACTGAGAGATTGTTCCTGCTTTGGCTTTGTGCATTTTTCTCCCAGTCCCTCTCTCCTAAGAGAGTCCTTGTTCTGAGCCCGAGGTCCTGGGTTCAAATCTCACTTCTAGCTCTAAGAATGTGGCTGATCTTGGATTTTTCATGACCCATTTGTGCTGCACTTTCTCCCTCTGAAAAATGAGCGGCTTGGACTAGCTGACCTGGGGCTTCTCTCTCCCAGCTCTATCCATTTGTGGTCCTTTGGTATTTCCTAGGTCTGGTTAATTGACCAATGGATGGATTAACAGACTATAGCTTTAGTCTTGGGGAATTCCTAATGGGAAGAAGTGGGGGCCAGGAAACTCCCCCCAAATCCCAACAGGAATAGAAAAATGAACCAGAGTCAGAGTGTGATTGAGACAGGCCTGAAGTGTTCTTTCCAGGATTACTTAAGCCCTTCCTGTCCTCTGAGTACCCTGTCCAAAAGGAAATCACTTATTCCTACTGAAAAGTTCCCTCCCTGAGAGCCAAGGCAATAACTGCCAGTCCTGGGGGAGCTGGGAAATAATCCCAGGGGCCCAGATTAAAAAGCCGAGCCTGCCAAAACTCAGTGAAACCTTGGAGAAAAAAATGAGTTACTCAGAGTCCTAGACTTTTTTTTCCCCCTGAGGGTATTGGGGATAAATAAGTGATTTACCCAGAGTCACACAGCTAGGAAAAGTTAAGTGGCCAAGGCTACATTTGAACTCAGGTCCTCCTGATTTAGGGGTTGGTGCTCTATCCAATGCACCACCTAGCTGCCCCCAAAATTGGTCATTCAGGAGATTTATTCATTGCCTACTGCAGGTAGTGTATACAGCAAGCTGAGGGAGGCAGAAGAATTTATTTATTTATTTTTGGGGGGTGAGGCAATTAGGAATAAATGACCTGTCCAGGGTCACCCAGCTAGGAAATGTTAAGGGTAGTAGAAGAGTTTAATCAAATAAGACAAAAACTCTGTCCTCAGGGAGCTCAAAGACTAGGAGTTAGAAAGAGGAAGTAGAACCACAACAAACATACATTAAGCATCTTCTGTATGCAGAACTCTATTCTGGGTGCTAGGGAGCAATGTAGTCCCTCAATTCATGGAGAACAATTTAGTAGGAGGATGAAACAGAATCACAGGAATCATAATATTTACTAATGATCAACTGGTTAAAAAGCATTTATTAGGTACCTACTATGTACCAGCAACTGTACTAAATACTGGGAGGTACAAAGAAAAGCAAAACTAGCCCTTAGTCTTAAGGAGGGTTTGGGGAGGGGAAAAACAAAACAAAACAAAACAAAACCTGATAGTAGCATATAAAGCAAAAAAATAAAAATCTAGGCTCATAAATGTAGATCCAGAAGGGGTCTCAAAGTCCATCTTATTTTACAGAGGGGGAAATTGAGGCCCAAACAGTGACTTGTCCAAGGTCATCTAGGTGGCTCCTGGGCCTGGAAGGGGCACTATATAGAAAGATAAAATGAGGCCCAGGGAGTTGCCCAGAATCATTCAGAGAGTGTCAGAGGTACAATTTGAACCCAGATTTTCTGTCTGAGTCATAGGGAGATGGAGCCATTGTACCAAAAAGACTATTACCCAGCCTCCTCCCACCTCTGCAGCAAAGTAGAGAATTAAATATGAAAAAGCAAACAGTGTCACAGTCACTTGGAAGTCAAGCCCTGGCCAGGATTATTCCTACAAAACCAAGCTGGATCACTCGAGGTGTGCGATCCAGCTGCCTCCTGTGCTTCCTGGGCCCAGGCCTTGCTCAGCTTAGGGGCCTAGCCATGGAGGGGCCCCTTCCCCTTCTTTCTGTCCCCAAATCTACTTAGGAGGGGAAGGCAGGTTGGAGAGGGTGATGGGAGCAGCCCCGGCTGCCAAGGGCAAGCAGTCCCTTGGAATGTCAGCTGGAAAACACAGGGGTAACGAGGAGGTGGGAGGCCAGAGGGCCGGACCCCTGGGAGGGCAGCTGCAAATTATCCTCCATGAGCCCCTCATCCTTCTGATGAAAGGAAGCCAAAGTGGGGGACGGCTCAGAGATCTCCCCTGCTCTCTGACTCCCAGCCCTAGGAAGTGCTTGGGATCAGCTGGTTAGGCCTCCCAGGAATTTCAGAGGCCACTGAGTCCATTTTACAGAGAGGGAAGTGACAGGATCCTGGGATTGTCGACTTAACCCACAAGTCCATTTTACAGAGGAATAAAGTCTTATAAAAAAGTGACTTAGGATCCAGGGTTTGACACCTGGATGGAACCTTGGAGTTCATTGAATACCCCAAATTTTGTGTTTTTTCCCTTGTATTTTACAGATGAGGAGACTGAGGCCTTTATCTTGGCTCTCCCACATTTAGGATCCTAAGTTCCCGTTTCAGAGCTGGAAGGTCCCTTGTGGGCCAATCCAACCCATCCCCCTCATTTTGTAGTGGAGGAGCCGGAGGTGTATAAAGATTTGAGGGAGTGGCTTGTCCAGTCGGGCGGCTGGGATCAGGATGGGACGAAGTGGGATTATTCGGATTATTCCTGATAATCGAATCATCAACCCACTGCGAAACAGGCAGAATAGCATTCGGGGCTTTGGAAGGGCTTTAGATCAGAGCCCAGGCTCTGGAACAGGCAAACAAACAAACAAACGAGCTCTGAACAGTCAGACAAAAGGTAATAAAGAAAAATCGGCCGGGCGGTCTCCTTGGCCGGGGGTGGGATGTCCATCCACAGAAACCTGGCCACTCCTGCAAGAAATCCCTGGGACGTCCCTTGGCAGAGAACGGCCTCCAGGGGGCACTGTGGTCCTGGCCTTGTCCAGCCCTAGGTCTGGAAATGATCTCACTCGGCTCGTGTGTTTGGGCTGCAGCGGGTTCCCCTCCCATCAGCTCCGCTTTTTAACATGAATGTTTCATCTTTGGGTTTCTTTCCTCCGCCGAGAAGCGTGACACTCCTGGGGACACCACTAGGCGGCGTCCGATGGATCCTCCGTCCCTTGAGCAGAAATGCAGCCCCTTGGCTTCAGGACGGTTTTCCCCGTTTAGTCTGTATGAGGCTGGTCCCTGATGCTCTGTGCTGTTCTCGGCTTCATTAAAATGCGACCTCCGTTTGAGACGAGCGGCTGGTTTTTTGTTGCCCGGCTGCAAGGGGCCCCCGATGCAGGACATGACACCGGCTCCCCAGAGGAGTTGTTGGCAGTGTCTGCTCCTCCTTTCCTCCCAGTCTGGTTATTAAACAGCTGTGTGTCCGTCTGTGTGGGCTTCCGCCTCCCCACCAGTGAAATAAGGCGGTTGGACTTGGAGGTTCCCTTTCCAGATCTAAACTCTGGACTCAGTGTCTGGGACAGTGGGTGGCACATAGTAGGTCCTTACTATGGAGGTTCCTAACCTTTGTGTGTTGTGGATCCCGGCCTCAGGATGGAGAAGTCTGTGGGCGCCTTCTCAGAAAGGCAGAGGGCAAAGGAAGCCAATTATATTGAAACAGAGTTAGCAGAATGTCTCAAAAGAAATCATGTTCCTAGGCTCCAGGTTAGGAACCCCAGTTTCCCAAACGTTTGTTGATTGATTCTGGGAACTACTTGATTGGCTGTGTGATATTAGGCAAGCCATTCCCTTCTCTGGGATGTAAAATGAGGAAGCAGAACTGGTTGACCTCTAATGCCCTTCAAGAGGAGAATCTGATTTCCTTGTAAGCATTTTCCCTTTTCTGGATCTTAACTTCTTTCTCTGTAGAATGAGAGAATTTTTTGGCTGTTATTTTTGATTTTGTATCCCAGCAGCTAGTATACAGTTGGTGCTTAATAAATGTTTACGGGTTGATTCTGTAAACTGTTGATTAGCCATGTGCATTTCTCTCGAAGGGCTTTGGTGTTAATGCTTGCAGAATGAAGGGATGGCCCTGTGTCACCTTGAAGGGCCCTTTGACCTTATAAGAGATGGTTTTCTGAGACAGATGATGAGATGATGAGGAGATGAGGAGATGATGAGGAGATGATGAGAAGATGAGAGATGATGAGATGATGAAATAATGAGAAGATGATGAGATGATGATGAGAAGATGAGATGATGATGAGATGATGAGAAGATGAAAAGATGAATGCGATGGATAGAACACTGAGCTTGGAGTCAGGTAGAGCTGAGTTCAAATCCAGCCTCAGCCTAGTGGTCCTGAGCAAGTCATTTCACTCTGCTTACCTCAGTTTCCTCATTTGTATAAATCTCTGCCAAGAAAACTCAAAATTGGGTTACAGAGAATTGGGCACAACTGAAATGACTCAATAACTACCAAAAAAGAAATCAGGCTGTTGAACTGGATACTACTAAAGTCTCTTCCAATTCTAGAGTTAATGTTCTTAGTCTGAACACTAGGTCACAAATTATTGAGCCTGTTTTTTTCTCATTTGCTAATGGAGAGACTTGAATCAGCTGCTCCTGGGCTCTTGCCACCATCTTGGTTTGGTGGTTACCCGAGATTCCAAAGATCCAACAGCCACGGGGGACTCGGTCTCGTCTCCCTTACGATTTCTGCTAACGGTGCTTTTGCTGAGAGGGTAATTAGTGACAGGTGAGGTGTGCTGCCTTCTGAGCGGGTTAAGAAATAATTGCCAATTTGTTATGATCGAGGCAGGCGTAATGTGGTGATTAATGGTACTCGGAAGGACGGCAGAGATTGCTTGTCCAAAGGGCCAGGGTAGAGCGGTTGGGTCAGGAGGAACAGCTTCAACGAAAGCTCCTTTGTTTCTCTGCCCTCTCTGGGGGCGAGGAGCCTCGGGGAGCTTTTGCTGACAGATTAATGGACTCTGTGTGTGTGTGTGTGTGTGTGTGTGTGTGTCTGTAAATCACCAAGACTTCTGTCTGAGACTGGGAGGAGGGTGACAGTAATCGGGGGCCTCTCTGAGGGCACATCCCTGTGCTGTAGACCCGGTGACACCTCTTGGCACTTTGGGGGCCCTGGATCCTTTGACCTGATGGTTGGGTGCACCAATGATGATGGCTCAGCCACATTCACAAATGTCCCTGAGTTATCAAGAAGATACAGCAACAGGTGTAGAGTAAATTGTATCCCACTCCCTACTCCCCTGGTCTGTGATCTCAGCAATCCCAGAGTTCCCTCCAGGGAGGATCTCAGCCCCTAGACTGGATGATTCTTGGCTTGTATCTCTCCCAGACTCTGCCCCGGGGTGTCCCCTCAGTGTGCTGGAGACCATGTTGGTCATCCTATCTCTGTGTCCCTTACATCTCTCTATTCACACACATCTCCTTTATATTCATATTCTCTCTCTCTCTCTCTCTCTCTCTCTCTCTCTCTATATATATATATATATATATATATATATATATATATATATATATATATATATATATTTGCTGAGGCAATTAGGGTTAAGTGACTTGCCCAGGGTCACACAAGTAGGACGTGTTAAGTGTCTAAGGCCAGATTTGAACTCAAATCCTCCCGACTTCTGGGCTGGTGCTCTATCCACTGTGCCACCCAGCTGCCCCCTTGGGTATATTCTTTAAAAAAAAAAACAATTTTTCTTTTCAATTCTGCATTTTCTCCCTTCTACTTCTTACCTGTACCCCCCCTCCACTCCCTATAACTTGACAAATCAAGAAACACCCCCTTCACCCCCTACTCCCGTTATAGACATTTGGCAAGCAAAATAAATGTCCACATTGATCATGGCCAAACAATGTGTGCAATATCTATATCACATACACATAAACATATTCACATAATACAAGTGCTCATGATAACACATGTGCATGGTAACCATGCATGTACACAGAATGCACAGTGTGTACATGTACAGACAATGTATTTCTATATTTGTGCATGTACACTCATATATACAAATGTGTGTGTTTACTTACACACACACACACACACACACACACACACCCCTCATTCTGCAGCCCAAGTCCAGAGCATATAAAATCCCTTTGACCTTATGATTCATTGATTACAAGGACCATCTGACGGAGAAGGGAAAAGTTCCCTCTCGGGCTTTTTGACAGCAATAACAGCCAGCAGTGATGGAGTGCTTTAAAGACTGTAAAGACCTTTACTGATGTTTGCTCTTTGTAGCAACCCTGTTATTATCTCCCCTTCACAACTGAGGGAACCGGGGCTGAGAAAACTGACTTGCCTCTGGTCTCACAGCAAGTATCTGAGGCAGAATTTGAATCCAGATCTTCCTAGGCCCAAGCCCAACACTCTATCCACTGTGTCACCTTTCTATCTGAGTCATTCAGGCTGCCAGAGCTGAACTAAACTTATCAGAGTCCCTCCACCCTGTCCCCGTCTCTCCTTCCCTAATGGAAAAGCCAGAAAAGCCCCAGAAGAGGGAGGGGGGGTCTCCCAATCCACCTGGACAGAGGGTTGGGGCTCCTTGGCAGAATGGTGGATGAGGCGACCCCATCATTTCTCCACCAGGCCCGAGGAGAGGCTCAGACTCAGGCAGCTTTACTGTTTTATGGGCAAACAAACACTTAGCCCTGTGAACTGTGGTTTTCCTCCTCTCAGAAATGAGTCCTTGCAACATTTACCCACTGGATCCAACGAGGACCGGAGACGGTATTTTGTAAGCCTTAAAGTGCTCTAGGAAAAGGGGAGCTATGATAGTGAGTTTTATTTTGCTTCTAAGAACAAATTGCTCACTTTTTAGAGATTTATTTGCTGTCCCAGTTAGGCTGGTGGAAGAAATAAATCAGACAAGCTGCCCTAGTTGGCTTGCAATCTGAGAAATGATTCCCAGTTACTGTCTCTGACCTCCCTGGGGCCAGAGACGGGCCTTCGTGGGCTTGCCTTTGAAGGGTCTTTGCTGGGGGCCCGGCCGTTGGTTAGTGCAAGCACGAAGCTCTCTTGCTTTTTTCCCTCCCACGCACTCATTTTTTCCTGTGTTTTTAACATTTGTCTGTTACCGCAGAGACAAAGGGAAAAACCCAGCTCCTCTGCTTGCAGCAGTGATTAGTTAGCTCTCTGCCCGACACTGACCGAGTCCGGGGACCCGGCTGTCCTGGGATCAGATGGAACAACCCCCACTCCCCCCATTGGATACGCCTGACAGCTAGGAGACAGCCAGACATTAAGTGGGCAGAGGCTGGTGATGTCCAGGGCTGGCAGTCCGCCCAGCCTCCATCCTGTGGCCTCTGGCCACATAGGGCTGCACCTTGTCGTCCTACCCATCCAGGAGAAGTGCCTTCTCCCCTTGTCCCCTCCTGGCTGGGGCAGCCGGCCCCTGACTCAGGGGCTTCTGGCAGGGACAGGCTGTTTCCAGCTGTGCACGTTGCCCCTGCCCGATGCCCCTTTGTAGTGTTCTTGACACATGGAGCAGCACGCCCCTTCTAAGTGGGTCTATTTTTTTCTCCGGCATTAGCAGCCACAGATGGTCAGCCATCATCGATGGGATCCCAGGAAAGGAAAGCCTTGGCAGGAGATGTTGGGAATGACGGAAGTTACCCATGCACGTGCCATGGGCAGGAACCCAACTGGATTTTAAGAAATGCAGTCGGTTGAGAAGCATTGATGGAGTAGCTTCCACCTGCCAGGCACTGTGTTCAGTGATGGCATGGCCCCTGCTCTCAGGGAGATTACATTCTGACTCTAAAGGGAGATTCCAACTTAAAAGCAGACCTTTCTTTCTTTCTTTCTTTCTTTTTTAATAGCTTTTTATTTACAAGCTATATACATGGGTAATTTTTCAGCATCAACAGTTGCAAAACCTTTTGTTCCTGTTTTTTCCTCCTTCCTCCCATCCCCTCTCCCAGATGGCTGATAGATCCATACATGTTAAATATGTTAAAGTATAAATTAAACATAATATATGTATACATGTCCATATAGTTATTTTGTAAAGCAGACCTTTCTAATGATTAAAACTCTGAAAGTGGAAAGGGCTGCTTGGGGGGAGTGAGTTCCCAGGCACTGTGAGGTATTCAAACAAGTGCCACATTGGTGAAAGCTGGATGGAGATTTGTGCCTGGGATCGGGAAGACCTGTTCAAATCCTGCTTCAGACACCCATTGTGTAACTGTGACAATTCACTTAATCTGTTTGCCTCCATTTTCTCATCCATAAAGTAGGGTTGATAATAATAGTATCCACCTCCCATAGTTGCTGTGAGGATCAAATGAGGCATTTTTTTTACTTTATTTTTAATAGACATTGTTTTATGAATTATGTTGGGAGAGAAAAATCAGAACAAAAGGGAAAACCTGTGAGAGGGATTAAAAAAAACAAAAAAACAGAAAAAAGAAGTGAACCTAGCCTGTGTTGATTTACATTCAGTCTCCTTGATTCTTTTTCTGGTGCAAATGTTTGCTCCCCAGAAGTACCGTCAGCAGTCATGGCGATCGCTCTCACTCACACGTGGCGGTTGTGTTTAACGAGCACGGACGGGCATCCTCCCCAGAACAATGGCCAAACCGAGGAAAACAAACCCAGCGAGTTTTCCCCATTAATCACGTAGCCCAAGAGACAAGGGCCAAGAATCCTCCTTTGAACTTGTGTAACCCCCGGTGTGGCCCAAGCGTGGTTCTCAGAAAGCTTGCCAGGGTCCTGAGCCTGGTGGAGCGTGAGACGTGACTCTAAGAATGGGGCCGTTTCCTGGCAAACGGACCAAGGCCTTTAAACCAGAATATTCCCGAGATTTAAGTGGAAACCCAAGGGCCTGGCAGGCCATAAACTCTTGGGGGAAAGAAAAGTAGGTTCCAAAGAACTGTCCTTTTCGGAAACCAGACAATCCTTTGAAGGGAGAACTTCTGATTTATGATATGGACAAGGCCTGGATGCTCTAAACAGTCGGTAGCCACCTACATAAGAAGAAATAAGACATCTTTGTCTTCAGTCATCAAGAGCTAATGTTTATATGGCATTTTTATGGCAATTTATATTTATATGGCATTGTAAGTTGGGAGAGTTCTTTCCATATGCTGTCCCTTTGATTCCCATAACAACCCTGGGAGATCATGAGGAGTTTCCCATGAGGAAACTGAGTCAGAGACAGGAGGCTCTCTCCTGTTTTTCTCTCTTTAGGGAGATGAAATTTTAGGCTATGTTTGATGTCATTTTTGAAGTTCTATGTTCCAAGCAAACTGCTCTCCTCTCTGCTGGGAAATGATCTCAGCTTGCCTCTGAGGGCCTTTCTTTGATGTTGGGACCTCATCCGGCCTTGGGCCCACTTTTTTTTTTTTTTTAATGTCCTATTTGGAATCAGAATTTAAAATGAGGCAATTCACTTTATTCAACAATTCGTTTTAATAAGCATATATTAAGTACCTACTGTATACCAGGCACTTTGCTAATTCGAAAGTCCTTGTGATCAAGGGGCTTATGGTCCACAGTGAAAATATAACATACACGTTGATGTGTAGTGAGAAATTATTTTTTGAGGGAGGGGAAAACCCTGGCATCTGGGGAAATCAGAAAAAACCCCGGGCAGGCAAGTACCTAAGCTGGGTCTCATAAGGAGATTGGGATTCCAATGTCAAACATTTATTAAGTGCCTACTGTATGCAAGACATCATGTAAGTTTGAGAGATATAGAGCTAAGAGCAGAAACAGTTCTGCCCACAAAGGGCCTGCATTGGTATGACAGTGGGGAGGGTGTCTTTCCCCCTATCCTCTATCTCTGTTTCTCTTTCTCTCCCTCTCTCTCTCCCTTTCCCTCTTTCCTTTCCCTCCTCTCTCCCTCTGTCTCTCCCTTCCTTCCCCTTCTCTCTTTCGCTCACTCCTCTCTTTCTCTCTCTCTGCTTTTTTTGCCTCTCTGTGTCTCTTTCCCTGTGTCTCTGTGTATCTCTGTGTATCTCCATCTTTGTTTTTCTCCCTCACACTCAATCTCTATCTGTCTCTCTTTCCCCATCTCCCTTTCCTTTCTTTTTCCTTTTTTTCTCCTCCTCTTCCCTCCTTCCCCTTTCCCTCCTCTCCCCCTGTCTCTCCCTTCCTTCCCCCCTCTCTCTTTCTCTCCTTCTTCTCTCTATTTCTCTCTCTTTCTCTCTCTCTGCTTTGTTGACTCTCTCTGTCTTTTTCCCTGTGTCTCTCTGTGTCCTCTTTTTTCTCCTCCTCCTCCCTCCTTCCCCTTTCCTTCCCCTGTATTTTTCCCTCCTTTGGCATCTCTCTCTCCATGTTTATTTGCGTCCCTGACTCAGCCTGGGGCCTGCCAGCGTCCGGGGCCCGGCAAGTCGGACCCTGAGAAAAGAACGACATCCTGCCCCTCTCGAATCTCTGGACGTGGTTCACCCAAGATGTGTCTGCCTGTTTGTCCTTAACAAGTGGGCTAAATGGTAACAGTCCTTGGTGTCCCTTGTGATGATTTTATGTGCGTAAATCGGGGATGGAAGTGGGGCTGGGACCCGAGGGAACCTCAGTGAGGAACCTGGCTCCCTCCCAGCTACACTCTTAGGGGTTGCCTGGGCCCTGATGCTCAGGGGTTTCCCCAGTGTCACAAAGGCAGGACTCGAACTCGGGTCCTCCTGGCTCAGGCTGGCTCCCCAGCCCCCCTGCTCACCTGCCGCCCTCACCGTAGCCAGTGTTCTGTGTTTCTGAGTCCCCACAGTTCCTCCTGGTGGAGTCGGGATTTGCCATCAGATGGGCCGCACTCCCACTTCCTTCTGCCTCTCTGCTGGAGAAGTGCCCTCTGCCCGCTCAGGGTTTTCAGCTGCCTTTCCTTCGGGCTATGCCCATGGGCTAGGCCGGGGGTCCGCTGGGTCGCCTTTAGCCTCATGTTTCTTTCTTGTTTTTTTCTCTCTTGACAGTGAGCGAGCTCCAAGAGGAGGGCAAGAATGCTATCAACTCCCCCCTGGCGCCCGCCACAGTGGACATCCACCCCGAGGACACCCTTCTTGGTATGATCTCATCTTCTTTATGGGCCAGGAGTGTTTCTGGGGTTGGGGAAGGGCTGAGGGTGAGGCTCAGGAGGACCTGAGTTCAAATCCAGCCTCAGACACTTAACACTTCTAGCTGTGTGACCCTGGGGAAGGCACTTAACCCTGATTTCTTCTCCCACCTTCTGGTGCTGGCAGGTGCACGCCTGGCTTCTGCATGCCGCCCCTCACTGGGGCTGGGTCTCGGGGTCTCTTGCCTCCTCGGCTCCTTGTCCATCTGTTGGGGGGCCCGGGGTGGTGGGGACAGCCTGCCTCTGACTGCATCCCTTTCGTACCCCGGCAGAGGAGAATGAGGAACGGACGATGATTGATCCCACCTCCAGGGAGGACCCCAAGTTCAAAGAGCTTAACAAGGTAGGCCGAGGCAGGCGCTGTTGGGACCACCCTGGGGCATCTGTGGCCAGTGAGGGGAGCTGAAGGTCAGAAAACGGTGACCACACAAGGAGCTGGTTCCTCAGGACGATTTCACTCTCCTTTCTTGGCTGGATGGCCTCCGTGCTCACTGCCTCCTATGTAAAGCTCTATTGGGCAAGGCTCTGGGCTGGGGGCCGGGGGTACAAGCGGTGGGGGTTGGGGGCAGGGGATCCTCCTCCAAGGATAATGTGAGGGAAAGCGGGAGACTGGGGGGAGGCGCAGGGGCCTGGGATCCCACATCACAGGGGGCTAGCCCTGTCACTTTTTACAGGTGAGGAAGCTGAGTCTGGTGGAGAGGAGATCATTTGTTGCTTGTCTCTTCTGATAGAATATAAATGTTCAAAGGGCAGAGAAGGAGGAGGGGAGGAGGAGGAGGAAGGGGGTGTGTGTATGCTGTCTTTAGAGCATCCAGCCTCAACTGGGGCCAGACCTTGGAGAGTGAGCAGTTTTGCCAGGAGGATCTTATTTGTAATAATGATAACAATCAGTAGCATTTCTATGGCCCAAAGCCATTTACAAATATTATTTTGCTCAAACCTCACAGCAACCCTCCTCAAGAGGTTGGTGCTATCATCAGCACTAATCCCCATTTTACAGATGAGGAAACTGAGGCAGGCATGAGGGCCACTCAAATATAGATGTTTGAGGCTGGACTTGAATCCAGGTCTCCTTGATTCTCAGTCTGGGGCTATCAACTAATAGTCAAAAACAGTGCTCCATTGTTTGGTTCATTCATGCCGTGTAACTCTGGACAAATCAGTGGGAGCTCTCCCTCCCTACTTTTGTTTTTTCTTCAGTCAAATGGGGCTAATGTCTGCCCTGCCTCCCTCCCAGGGCTCCCATCAGCTCTGCAGATTGTGACAGCATGTGAATTTTAAGTTATCATATCTGGAGGGCCCTTAGATGCCATTGGATCCAACCACCTCATTTTACAGATGGGGAAACTGAGGCCCAGAGAGAGCAGTCTGAGGATTTGAATCCAGATCCTTGGACTTTGATTTCCAATTTTTTGGATTTTGGATTTTGGAAACGGTGACCTTTAAAAAAACAAGTGAGTGGGAAGTATGTTTCGTTCCCGCTCTGTTGTTGTGTATTGTTTATTTTTATTTGTCAAGCATCTGTGGCTGTTCTGCTGAGCGTGGAAGGAACTGGTTTGATTCTCCTGCTTTGTCACATCTTTATTTATCCTCGAGAACAGGCAGGATGAGGCTGTCGGCAAGTGGGAGATGTGTGTCTGTCTGTATGCCTACAAACTCCTTTCTGTACATGTTCCTCGGGCCATTTCCATGGACACCTATTACATGTCTGTCCAGGACGTGGCTCTCTTCAACAGCGAGATGATTCTGTCCAGTTCCGATGATCTTGTGATAGAGAGAGCCTTGTATACCCAGAGGGAGGACTGTGGGAACTGAGTGTGGATCACAATACATCATTCTCACTCTTTTTGTTTACTTGTATTTTATTTTCTTCTCATTTTTTTTCCTCCGGTTTGATTTGATTTTTCTTTGTGGCAAAATAATTGCATAAATATATAAGCATATATTGGATTTAGCATCTGTTTCTACCATGTTTAACATATATTGGATTACTTGCCATCTGGGGAGGGCATGGGGGAAGAGGAAGGGAAACTGGAACACAAGGTTTTGCAAGGGCTAATGTTGAAAAATTATCCATTTATATGTTTTAAAAATAAAAAGCTTTAATAAAAAAAATTAAAAAAAAAAGATTGTGGGAAAAAAGTTGTCTGTCCAGGGAGATAGGAAATGTACAAAAGATCCAGTCTCTGCCTTCACAGAGCTTACAGTCCAGTAGGACACCATGACTGCTCTTCCCATGTATACAGATGTGGCAAATATAAGTGATTCACCTGTGGTCACACAGCTGGATTTGAACTCAGGTCTGGCACCCTGTTGCCCACATTAGCTGTGACGAGGGATCTCTTGTCATCCTGTGTTGCTGTTTGTGCTCTGCCGTCTCTTGGGTCTGTTTTCCTTTACATTATATTGTGGAGCTTTTCCTGGCTCCTTTTTTACCAGTTCAGTTCATATGGAGCTTCCTAAGTTTCTCTGAATTTTTCCCCGAGCCTGTTCTCTTGAGGGGTGATGACATTCCTCTCTACTAACGGCTATTCCGACGGCATTCTCCCTCCAAGAGGTCTTGGTGGTTCTTGAAGATGGACCAGCTGGTGGGGGAAGAGATCTGTCCCTTCTGTTCTGGCGGGGGAAATCACGACCCCTGCAAATGATTGACCAGACAGAGAGAGAGGGGGGCTATTGTATCACAGAGCTCTCCATTGGGGACCCCCAAGTGGGGCATCCACTTCCCCAGTGAAACACAGCTTGCTTCATTCTTGCCTTTGATTCTCCAGATCTGACACATAGTAGGTACTTAATAAGGCCTTAGTGAATAAATGATTGATCAATGAGCCCTGCACTGAACCCCAGAGCTGGGGGATTGAGTCATTTATTCTTTCAAAGAATATAAGATTCCTGAGACTAGGCATTTAGTAGGTGCCAAATAATTGCTTATTGATTGATTTTCAAAAATTCTTTGGCCACATGTGTTGTTAGTTTCATTTTCTAAAATTAATTTGTTTTTATTACACATTGCTTTATGAATCATGTTGGGAGAGAAACATCAAAGCAAAAGATTAAAAAAAAAAAACAGAAAAAAGAACATAGCATGTGTTGATTTACATTCCATCTCTTAGTTCTTTTTCTGTTTGCAGATGGCGTTTTCTGTCCAAAGTTTATTGGAATTGCTTTGGATCATTGAACCGCATAGTTGATCATCACACATTCTTGCCGGGACTGTATACAGTGTGTTTCTGGTTCAGTTTGTTTTGCTCAACATCAGTTTGTCTAAATTTTTCCAAGTCTTTCTAAAATCAGCTTCTTCATTTTTTACAAAACAATAATATTCTATTATCTTCCTGTATCACCACTTATTCAGCCATTTCCCAATGGATGGGTGTCTGCTCATTTTCCATTTCTTAGCTAGTTGGTCTCATTTTGATCGAGTTTCAGATTAATGACTCGGTATGCCCTCCATTGGGGTCTGGGCCTGATGAATCATTGTCTCCATGATGTGGGATAATGAATGAGCAGCCCTGATACCCCAGATAGGCATCTTTGTAATAAATGCCTTTATAGAGTGGTTTAAAATATATACATACATGCACACACACATACACACACACACATATATAGGTTTAAATACATACATATATATGTGTGTGTATATATATGTAATGTATAATATAATAATAAATCTATAATATATGTATATATATATATTTAAATTTCTTTATGCATGTGCATAAATCATAAGATATGTCAGTTGAGAGACATCTCTCATCCAGATGTTCATGTGAACTCTTTGTTCCCAATCCGTGAGATTTTAATTTTCCCTCACCCTCAGGACTCCTTCTGCCCTTTTTCTCTGCCCCGGATTCTCTTCCCCAGGGTGGGCCGTCTTCTTGCTTCCTGCAACCTTGGTATTTGGAAATGGAGATCAGTAATCCATGGAATAAAGGACACCTAAAGCTCGATGACATCATCTGCCATTCTATCTGGACCTCTGATAATCATCTGCATTCTGGGAGGGTTCCTGTGTGTGCTTTGGAAAAAAAGACTGGACATTTGTGTGATTCTTGAGGGTGGGGAAGCTCTTACTCTCCATATTGGATAAAATCCCTGGGGAAACGCCTTCCTATCTGTAACTAGTGCCACAATGAAGGAGGGTCCGATTTAATCATTTCCCAGTTGCTTGGTGTTTGGTACAATAAGCCATTGGAAAGAAACGGCCCCCAAGGAACAGCACCCTCCTGTATCTGGGGGCACCCGGGATGCAGTCCTCAGGGCTTTCAGAAAGGATTGTTGAGGTGTCTCTCTCACTACTGTGTCTGCTTGCATCCTTCCTTAGTGAATTTAAGGTGGGATGCTTTGCGTGCATTTGGAAGTGATTAAAATCCGGCTCTCCCGTGGCTCTGGGGGGAAGGCAGACTGGAACCCCATTGTAATTCAGAAAGGACTAATGGAAAAATCATGTTTTATTCTGGTTCAAGCGGCCCCAGGAGCCACTTAATGTATAGCGCATGAAGACTCTGCCAAGGACATGAGAAATAGAGGTATGAGACATTCCCCTTCATCCTTTGGATGGATAAGAGGTCTGCCTGGAGGGAAATGTGTTGTCTAGAAATAATAATTGGTGTCCTCCTTTCAAAAAGTAACATGTGAAATGGGTTATTGGAGGAAGAGATGAGATTCAGAGCTGCAGGGGACTACATCTAGCCAAACTCTGCATCTTACGGAGAAGGAAACTGAGGTCTCGGGAGGGAGCCCTTGGAAGGGACCTCCCAAGCCATCGAGCCCCACCTTCTCATTTTACAAATGGGGAAACTGAGGCCCTCTTTCTCCACCACGAGTGCTATTTCCATTGAGTTGTCTGAAAAAATAAAATTGTTTTAACTAGAATCCCCGGCAGATTTTAACTAATCCCTACCTCCTCTCCTAATTCAGCATGAAACGTATATTAAGCGACTACTAAGTGCAAGCCTGCTGTGATTGCAGGAAGGGGGAGTGACCCACAGTTTGGGCTCATTCCTGCCCTGCTCTTGGCCATCCCTTACCCCAGGGCTCTCTTTCTTCACCCCAGTCCTTTTCCATTCCTTTCCCCTCATTAACTCAAGAGCTCAGACAGCCAGACAAGCCCCACAAGGAGGCTTGGCAGAGACAAATACTTTTTATTACTTAGAGAATATCCATAGAGAAAAGTCATCTTTTCAACTCAGCAGGTGTGTGTGCAGGTGTGTGTGTGTGTGTGTGTGTGTGTGTGTGTGTGTGTGTTGGGAACCAAAGGTCAAGTGATGGAGAAGGTTGGCAGGGATGACATTTCCCTTCTGACACAATAAGGTCTGTCCTTTTGTCTCTTCCTTCCCTTGATTGTCCCTGAGCTGACCTGGCCACTGCCTCCCCTCTTTATTCTAGTCTGATCCCATAACGTAGTTGGAATGGGTGTATGATTTCTTTCTCAGAAATCTACTTTGTGGTTGATTTTGTGAAAACGAATCTGCTTTAGTTCTAAAGACGCGTATATGTCCTATGTCTTTGTCTCTCTTCTTCTACTTCCCTCTTTCTCGGTCTTGTTTTCTCTGTCATTCTGACTCTGTGCCTGTTTCTGCCTCTATTTCTGCTTCTTGAAAATTTCCTCTAATCATAGGGTTTTATTTATTACTTTTTCTTTTGAATCTGGAAGGGATATTAAAGATCAATTAGTTCACTCTCTCCCTTCCCCCATTGCATACAGAAGGAAAATAAGACCTTGAGAAATTCAATGACATACACAATGTCCCTTGGTAATTAATAACGAGACTGGCCCTTGAACCCAGGGCTCCTGACTTCAGTTCTCTTTATTTCCTTCCATTTCCTTCCTGCGGTGCTTTCCCAGAAAGTTAGGACCCTGCCCCAAATCCACCTATTTTGGATAGCTCAGGTTGTATATGACCATCCTAATCCAGCCATTGTTTATATTTTATACAGACATAAGGTGGTTTAGAGGATGCATGAGCTCCAACCCTGTTTGATTTCTATAAGAAGATAATGCCTCCCGCCCCCTTTTCTCCCCCTGACTTCATTAATAGACTTATGATGCTCTTTTTTTCATGGATTTCATTAATAGACTTATTATGTTCTTTTTTTTATAGACTTAGATTTATTAACAAATTTATTGTTAGGGATGTTTCTCCTTTGCTTTATATAAATTATAGATCTTATTTATTACTTACATCTTTTATCTATAGAGGAGAAACTGAGACAGACAGCAGTAAAGTGATACATTAAGTGTCTCAGGCAAAATTTGAATTCAGGTCTTCCTGATTTCAAGTGCAACATTCTATCCCTGAGCCACATAATTCCTTGACCTTGTGCCCAATTCCATGCTTCAAGTTCCCAGAATTTTATAGAATAATAGACTCATAGATGCAGATCTGGAAGAGACTTTATAAATCATCAAGTCCAGCTTTATTATTTTTCAGCTGAGGAAGTTGAGCCACAGAGAAGTTAAATGATTTATCCAAGCTCACCCGGCTAGTAAATGTCCAAAGGTGAGTTTGAACACGGGCCTTCTTGACTACAGGTCAAGGGCCATGGCATCCATCTTCTTCAGAGAACCTTTTCTGAGCTTCCAAGTCAGTAATTATCTTTCTCTATCCCATCCTGTCCAATTAATCACCTGGAAACTAGGGCATCTTGCCATTTTCTCTGTTACTGGGGAGGGAGTAATGTATAATGAGGTTGGAGTGGTAGGAAGAAATTGGGTTGTGAAAGTTTTTAAAATGCCAAATGGATGAGTTTATATTAGGTTCTTGAGTTAATAAGGAACAAGTGGAGTTTTTTGGGGAGGGGATGGGACGTGGTCAGATGGGCACTTTAGGAAAACAGTTTGGCAGCCGTGCAGACAATGGAGGGGGTTGAGGAGCATGTTAAATAGGGAGACCAATTAGAGGCTAATGGAATAGCCTGAGTAAGAGATAATGAGGGATGATGAGGATTAGGGCCCGCTATAAGGGATCTAGGGACCCCCAAGTGGCAAGACTTGGCAGTGGAGGAGATATAAAGAAGAGGAAAGAGTGGAGGATAATGCCTAGATTACAGATCTGGGTGATTGGGAGGATGGCGGGGGAGATTCAGAGGAGGGGAGGGCTCGGGGGAAAGATAACAACCTCCACTGGGACATATTGAGTCTGAGATGTCTTTAGGAACATCTAATTCAAGATGTTCAGTAAGCGGCTGATGATCCGGGGCTGAAACTCAGGGGAGAAATTGGGGCTGGGCTCATACACATGAATCATCTGCACAGAGGGGATAATTGGACCCAAGAAGAGAGCCTAGGACAGAGTCTGAGAGCCAATTAGAGGGGGTCATACGAATTGCTTCCTTCGTTCTCCAAGAGGACCGTGACGTGCAAGTGAATTGGATGTCAGTGAGGGAGGCTGTGCAAGGTCACCTGCCTCACTTTCCCCTTCAGAGTTCTTTGGGTCCAGTGATCTGCCAAAGCAGGAGTGGTCAAGGAGGGCCAGGATCAGGAGAGGGCCTCAGGAAAACCCAGAGAATGGGGGAGGATGTAAGAGTGTTCAGTCATCATTTGGCCATTAAGGTCACTGGTAATTTTGGAGGAAGAAGTTTCAGCTGAATGATAAGGTTAGAAGCCAGATTTTGAGGGAGGGAAGGAAACAAGCATTTAATAAGTACCTACTATTTACTAAGTGCTTTACAAACATAATTTCATGGAAGAGAGAGGAGATAGAATTGATGCATGTGGCAGCTCTTTCTAGGAATTTTTTTTTTGGAGGATATCAGACACCAGCTGGAGGGCCAGTGGAAGGTTTTTACGGAGGTGGAAGACTTGGATCTATTTGAAGGTAGTAGAGAAGGAACAAATAGAGGTAGTAGGGCCAGGAGAGAGGGGGATGATTAGGGTGGGATCTGCTGGAGGACACTGGGGGTGATGGGATCACGGGGCTGGCAAGGAGAAAGGAGGAAGAGATGATGTCTAGGGAAAGGAGATCGTACGTAAAGAAAACCTTAAAGTGCTTCATAAATGTCGGCAGCTGAGAGCACCATGGACAGAGTGCTGGTTTGGAGTTAAGAGAACCTGGATTCAAACCCTTACCTAGTATGTAACTCATTGCAAGTCACTTCACTCAACCTCAGTTAGCTCTTCTGTAAGAGAGGGAATAATTGCTCCTCCCTTCCAGGGTTGTTGTGTGTTCCAGATAATGTTTGTAAAACATAGGGCACCATGCCCAGCCCACAGATGGTGTTACATAAATACTGACCATGATGCTGGTGGGGATAAATGCTTTTGAGGACAAACCACTGCCTTTCTTAGTCTGCTCACTCTAACTTTGCTCTTAATTTGGAGGACTTCTCAAATGGGAGAAGGGTCGTTTGGTGTCTCAAGGTTTCTCCCTCCTCGGACCCATGATCTAGTGAATGGCCAGTTCTGGTGCAGATCACACCTTACTTTGTGAGGTATCAACTCCTGATTTTATTTCTTAGGTTTTAATTGACTGGATTAATGATGTGCTGGTGGAGGAAAGGATCATCGTCAAGCAGCTGGAGGAGGATCTGTATGATGGGCAGGTGCTGCAGAAGCTTCTGGGTGAGTGAGGGGCCCAGAGAAGGCAGGGAGGGGGTGCTGCACCTGTGGGCCCATGGGAAAGAGTGGATTCCGGCTCCGTGGGCTCCTTGCTGACCTGCCTGTCCAAGTGAGGCGGGTGGAGCTGAGAGGGGCGTTGGGGGGGCATCAAAGCCAATTGTGTATCTTACAGAACAGGACACCGAGGCTCAGAATACCATCTGACATGGTCTGTCTCTTTGGGAAGGATGGTTGGAGCAGTGATTCTCAGCAGATCTTTCTTCTTTCCTCTCTTCCTCTTCTTTCACTTGCACCTCTTAGTGTGTATCATATGCTCAATTGTTACAAGTTCCCCTTGTCAACTGGGAAGGGGAGTGTGCTGACCATTAGGCTTTCCTCCTCTCAGGCTCTATTGCCTTCAAATAATTCCAGAGGGAACTGAAGATAGATGGTTTTGCTTCCATTTTCCAAAGGAGAAAACTAAGGCTTGGAAAAGATTATAGCACCATTTCTATAAATTATGATAAGAGATGATATAATGATAGGACATCTTAAGAGAATAGTAGCATGACAGTAATTTACTCCAGACAAAAGGAGAAAGGAAGGGAGGGAGAGAAGAAAAGAGAAAGGGAAGGAAGGGAAAAAAGAAGAGAGGAAGGAAAGAAGGGAAGAAGGAAGGAAAGGAGGAAGAATGAGAGAGGAGTCAAGGAAGAATGGAGAAAAGGAGAGAAGGGAGAGAGGGAAAGGAAGGAGGGAGAGAAGAAAGGAGAGGAGAAAGGGAAGGAGGAAAGAAGGAAAGAAAAGAGAAAAGGAAGGGATTATGAGAATCAGAGAGGAATGAAGGGAGGAGGCAAGGAAGAATGGAGAAAGAGAGGAAGAAGGGAGGAAGTAGGGAAGGGAGAGAAGAAAGAAAGGAAAGAAAAGAGGGAAGGAAGGATGGAGGGAAGAGAGAGAGGAGGAAAGGAAGGAACCTGCTCATTCAGAAGCACCCTGAGAGCAGATACTTTCTGGATAATGGCACCCCTCCGCCATGTTTGTTGTGAGCCCGAGGAGCACAGGGCCTTTCTGCCATTGTTTGCTTGCCTTGGGTCTCTAGAGAGCCTGCAGTGCTCGGCACATGCTAAATGTTAACATGCTTTTCCACTCACATATTCATGACTTCATTCTTTTAAATTTTGGTCCCCGTTCCATACT
Source organism: Sarcophilus harrisii (assembly GCF_902635505.1). Lineage (NCBI taxonomy): Eukaryota > Metazoa > Chordata > Mammalia > Dasyuromorphia > Dasyuridae > Sarcophilus > Sarcophilus harrisii. The sequence continues at coordinate 8,101,224 of NC_045430.1, read as the reverse complement.
CCATCACTCTTGATGAAATTGCAGCGAGGGAAGTGGCGTTTGGGGGATACTTGGGCTGCTTCTCATTTTCCATCCCAAGCATGTGGGCTCTGAAGTTGTTGCTGTCCCCCCTGGCCCATGATTCCCAAGCCGACAGCTAAATCAGGCACGTCCCCTTTGGGCTTCCCGAACGCGGCTCCGAATGGTGGCTCATGCCGTCCTCCCAGGTGGGCACTGTGGGCCTTGCCTTCTCCACATGGGTGAGCCCCCTCCCTTGGAGGCTTCTTGACCTGCCCCAGCTGCCAGGGGCAGGGCTGGGCCTGGGAGCCCGTTCGTCGCCTCTCAGTGGCTTCCACTCCCGTTCCCCCAGAACCCTCTTCTCCATCCTTCTCTTTGACCCCCGGCAGCCTGGGTCACCGTCTCCTTAACTGCTCTTGTGGTTCCTGTGACTCTGTTCTCCCCTGGCTTAATGGCCTGAACACACCGTGGTCCTCCCCTGGATCTTTACCCGGGTCATACCTGCTAGTACCGTGGGCAGAGCCCCCCTCACGGTTCTGTTCTGGGCCCTGGGCTCCCTTCAGGATCTCACTAGCCCTGCCCGGATGGTCCTCAAAACCCTCTCCTCAGCCCCCTCCTGACCTCCAGCCTTGCATCCTTCTGTCTGCTGGATTGGGCGTCATATTGGACCGTAGACTCAATGTGTCCAAAATGGATTTTCCCTGAGGAGGCCTGTTCAGGGAGATTCTCAGAAAGGCAGTTAAGAGTCCAGGGCATGTATGGCCAATGTCTGGTGTGTGGGAGAGCCAGTAATGAGAGGTCAAGGCAGGCAAGGCCAGTCATTGGGCCCTGAGGCGGGCCCGAAGGGCTTCCGGAAAGGGAGGGAGACTGGAGGGACATCTTTGGTTAGAAAGACCCCCAGAAGCAGGGTAGCTGCTGCCCTCAGGAAGCTTACATTCTAATAAACTCACTGAGATTTGGCCACTTACCCTGTTGTGTTCAATGTTTTCCTCTGTAAAAATGGGTTGGATTAGGTCAAAGGTCGCTTTCAGCTGTAACATTTTGGGATGGGAAAGTTTAAAATAAGAGATTATCAGCTTCACTTTATTAATCTGGGAAGGCGGAGACATGGGGGATTCTTGATCCCCTCCATAAAAGGGGGGGTTAGACTCAGTGACCTCTGAGGTTCCTCTGGGTCCAGAGCTAAGATGGTGTAGCATCATGGGAAATGGGAGTTTCCTTTCCAGAAATTCCCTGCCCCGAAATAATCACAAGTATAAACCAAAAAGAAAAAAGAAAAAGTGTTTTTAATCTGGCTTTGTCCTCCACCCCTTCTTCCCCCTTCCCTTCCCCCAGCGGGTTTAACTTTCCAAGGTTATGGTTGACCTCTCTCTCTGGGAGGCATCCCAGAAGCATGTTGAGTGATGGAAACCCTCAAAATGTTTTTTTTTGGGGTCTTTCGTTGGCTGTAGATAAGCCATATGTGAATGGTCAAAATGCCATCATTTTTTAAGCTATTTTTGACAACATTTTTTCCAAGTAGCTTTTATTCTCTTTCTCGAGCTGAAGGCAGCAGGGACTTGTGAAAAATCTGGAGTGAGAGATGCCGATCAGCTGCCCCTTCTTGCCCTCTCCCCCTGCACCCGGTTCCACGTGCAAGGGCCCCCCTGCTGATTCTGGCTAAATCTGCTCTACAAAGCGGTGAGATTGAGCGAGCCAAAGCAGGCTTTGGGGGTCTCGCCTTCGGTAATTGCACAGCAAGCAGATTGAATGAGCACGGTTTGTTCGGCTCAGAGCTTGCTCCTGGTAATAAAGCAGTCGGGGAATATCCGGGAAGATCTAATCATTCTTACTGACGTGGAAGTGTGGGAGGAAAAAGGGGCTAGTGGAAGAGAGGGAAAAAAAAAAACCTTTTAAGTTGTTTTTTATTTTTTATCAAAATCCTCATCCTTCTGAGGCAGATTCTCCAGCCTGCCCTACTTAAATGACCTTTCTCTTCTGCTGGATTTCAAATTCTTATTCCTTCTTCCCCCACCTCCCTCCCTCTTATTCAGGGGCCCTTTTCTAAAGGAGATGGTTAGGAAGCATATCGTAGAAAAAGTACTGAATGAATGAATAGGCATTTATTAAGCGCCAAACACACGCCAGATGTAGCGTTAAGTGCTGGGGATACAAACCCAGAAGCAGGGTAGCTGCTGCCCTCAGGAAGCGCACATTCTATAAGCTTTCACTGTGATTTTGGCAAGCCACTTGCTGGTTGCCTCCGTTTCTTTCTCTGTAAAATGGGTTGGATTAGGTCAAAGGTTTCTTTCAGCTGTAACATTTTGTGATGGGAAAGTTTAAAATTGGAGATTATCAGCTTCACTTTACTAATTCAATGAATGGATGGAGAAATGAATGAATAAATGAACAAAAAGGACTCATCTTGGGCTCTCTGAGAACTTCCTGTGGCTCCAGATTGCCTCTTTGCCTAGGGGAAGTGCGGGGAGACCCCACCATGACTACCTCCCTCAACCCTGCCCTTTCACCCTTTATCCTCCCTGCAGAAAAGTTAGCCAACCGCAAACTGAATGTGGCTGAGGTGACGCAGTCAGAAATTGGTCAGAAGCAAAAGCTGCAGACCATCCTGGAGGCGATATATGATGTCCTGCGGCCCCACGGCTGGGCCATCAAATGGAACGTGGACTGTGAGTAGGATGTGCCCTTGGAGATGGGCGGGCGGGACCGTAGCCTCCCGAAGGGGATTTCTTTTTTCGTTAGATGTGATCTGACTTCCACAAAGACGGGACGGTCAACAGTGGATTATCTGGCCCAGTGGAGGGGAACCGTGGTCTGGATAAGCCCCACAGTTAGTCACTGGAAAGTGTTTCACTCAGGGCTTCAGAGGCTTGTGTGTTTTTGGTATTAAGCAGAATAGTGTCGGGATTTAAATCAGCAGGGAAGGGTCAGATCGGGCCTCTGGCACTAAGATTCTAAATAGAAGCGGTTCCTAGGACCAGGGACTCAGCATCCTGGCTCTGCAGCTGGTATGGACTTCAGAGGCCATCATGTTCCACCCCTGTACAGAGGGGGGGACTGAGGGAGGGGGGAGGAAGGGACCTGTCCAAGGTCATGTAGTCAGGGGGCATAGGGGAGCCTCCTCATTTCATATAGGGAGGCTGGGCCTGGTTCTGGAAGACCGAGGGCCATGGTGGGGCTTAGATCGCTCAGTGCAGAGGGAGGAGAAGCCCTGGACCTCTAGATTCTCCCTCCCCAATTCATCTCTTGAGATATCAAATTTAGACTTGGGGCCCTTAAAGATCGTGAATCAGGGAAGAAGGCATCTTACTAAGGGCTTGGTCTCGAGACCCGGCATGCCATAGGAAACATCAGATGCTCCTTTAACTCTGGAGCCTGCTGGTCCCCTTGCCCCATCCCTGCACATTCTGTCCCGCCCGGCTGTGGGTGCTGTAAGTTTTCCTTCCCCTTCCCTCACTCCCGTACCTGCCCTGGCTCCCCTGTCCATCCCGGGGCCTCCTGGGACCCTCCCACTCCTTGCTCCCCCTTTCCAGAGTGGAAGATAATTACCACGAGATGTTTTCTGGAGGGCAGAGAGCCTCTCTGCTAAGTAAGAGCAAATAGCAGAGTCAGAGGGATGCCGTTAATTAACCAGAGCAGGTGTTACCTGTCAGTACCAACCTGAAAGCGGATTCACCCCTCGCCCCCTCCTGCCGTTCGGCCTCCCTCACAGATTGTGCTAACAACTGTGGCAGAGAGTGACAGCATGGCTCTGTCTTGAGAGGGCAGAGAGCATTCGTTTTAATACAAGTGTTTTACCACCCAACGGCCTGCTTGAAACACAAGCCACAGCTGGCCTGGCCAGCCTAGGGCCTGGTTCCTGAAGGCTGCAGCCATGGGAGGCTTAGATCCCTCCGTGCAGAGGGAGGCGAGGTCCTGGACCTCTGGGGCACATTTTTCTAGAGCCCCCCCCCCCGCCATTGACACATAGAATTTAGAGTGGGGGCCCTTAAAGACTGTGAATCAATGAGGAAGGTATCTTACTAAGGGCTTGGTCTTGAAAAGTTTATATTCAAAAAAAAGGAAGACTGCACAAGAAGCAAGGAGACAGTGGGGATGGAAGGTGGCTTGGGGGGCAGGTTGCAGGTCAGGCCCCCTGAGGCAGGGTAGGGGGAGGTGGCCCAGAGACTTGGATCTCTGGTTTGGGGAAATCTTTCCTTTGGAGAAGCACTGAAACTCTAGGTCTGTTCACTTCATCTAGTTCACAAATAAAAAAAATGATGAGCAGAGCAGTTCAGTAACTTACCCATCATCCCATGGGACTCAAACCCGGGTCTCTGGCTTCAGAGGGCCAGAGACTTAGTCAGAAGGGACCTCGGCGATCAAATACCCTCATTTTACAGATGACGAATCTGGGCCTGGAGTTGAGGTATCTTGTTCAGAATACCCAAGAGGAAGCAGGATTCGCATCCAAGCCCAGTGTTCTTTCTGGTGTCCCTTGCTGCTTCCTTATTACCGCCCACTCTCCCCTCGGACCGCATTCTCTTTTTCAGTGTTTAGTTTTTTACTTCGTGTGTGACATTATTCAGAAGCCCCTCCCTTTCCTTTCCCTCCGTAGCAATCCACGGGAAGAACCTCGTGGCCATCCTTCACCTGCTGGTTGCCTTGGCCATGCACTTCCGAGCCCCGATCCGGCTCCCCGAGCACGTATCCGTGCAGGTGGTGGTCGTCAGGGTAAGTTCCGCCCCGCCCCGGCCCCCCAGCTCTTGTCTGACTCTCCCCGGGGCGGGCTTGTGGGCCACCCTGCCCTTTTTTACCCTCTTCTTTCCTCCTGAGAGGAGGCTCTGCTCTGTTTTCCTTTTTGATGAAATCTATAGCTCGCCCTGGATTTGAGATAAATGGTGGGAATGAGAAACAGGGCCATGTTTGGAGGGAAGGCGAGCCCACGGGCTCCCCGGGCTTTCAGCTTTAATTTCCAAGATGTTTTTCAAAAGGCACATTCATCTCCTCCTGAAGCCGGTGTCAAGATTCAATATTCGGCTGCTCATTGTGCTTATCAGTCAATGGAGAAGGCTGCAGGCAGGGGGAGCGGGGGGCTTCTGAGATGCGGCACCCTCCCCGTGTGCTGCCCGCCTGCCTGCGCCTTGGGGTGGCGCGGCACGGAGAATGGGGGCCCTGGCTTTTAGGAAGGAGGGCTGTGAGTGAGAGCATAGGAGAGTGCACCCATGAGGGGGCATGTCTGAACGCTGAGGTTAGAACAGGGGAAGGGGGTCGATGAAAAGCCCTGCCTTCCCCTCTTTGCAGAGGCCACGGGGGCAGAACACGGCATGCACCGCTGGCCAGAGTTTTGTCTCCAGGCTGGGTGTGCCCAGGAAGGCCCCAAGCAACTCTTACTGGGAGTGTCTGCGGGTGCCAGGAGCTAGAAGTGCTCACCTCATGCCCTTCCCTGGCTCTGCTCATTCTGTCTCCAGTCCCAGAGCCAGGGAGCTTCTCTGGGGCTCCTGTCAGGGCTGACACTGAGACTCCAGCCTCCTGACCCTCTTTTGGCAGCCCCCCTCATCCTCCTGGTCCCCTTGCCCACGTCTGTGCCCCGTCCTCCAGATCTCTCCCAACCAGCAAAGTCTGCTAGTTCCCTGACCCCTTCCTTCAGGGTCTGACCCAGCAGAGGCCCAATCGTGACCCCCTTCTTCTCCACCCCAGGCTGTCTAATCAGGGGCTGGGGGATGGAAGGCCGTCCCTTCCAGATAACACAGCCAGCGTTCTGAGGGGCCTTGGGGGGCAGGCTGTGGGCCTCCTGAGGAGCGGCCATACAAGGAGGGCAGAGGGGGGTCAGGGGGATGGCTGGGGGGCTCCCACGAGAGCAGCACTTACAGTCATGGTCTCTGGGGTCTTTCAGAAGCGAGAAGGCTTGCTGCACTCAACCCACGTGGCGGAGGAGCTGACCACCACCACTGAGTAAGTGCCCCCAACCCCTTCTCCGGGCCACTGATTGAGGGTTATCGCTGTTCTTGCTCCTTGCTCTCATCCTCTATAACACCGCTGTGGCCCCTGCACGGCATGCAGCCATTTCCCCAATAATCCTATCCTGTCATATACCTCTAGCAACGTTCCTTTCTCAAATGTTTATGACAGAATTTATTCCCAAAGGTTTGGGGCCTTTTGCTCCCTTCTCCTGGTTCTCTTGATCCCCCCTCTTCTTCTTCCTCCCTGAGATGTAAACAGTTATAACATGTGCAATCGTACAAAACGTATTTTTTCTATTAATCTTGTTATGAAAGAAAACATAGACCAAAAACCCAAACCCCCAAAATGATCCACCAAAAAATACGCTTTTAATGTCTCAATAAAATATTAAAAAAAATAAATAAAATAATGTTTAAATAAATGTTTAAAATAAAATGTAATTTTATTTTAATTATGCATATATAAAATATATTATAAATATATATATTTATTTTATATAATTATATATTATAATGTAATTTATTAAATTACTGCAATTTACATTGCAATGTAAGCTAATTAGATTGAAATACAGTTATTAGAATAAAAAAAAAAAATTCCTGTATCACAGGTGAAGAATGTCTGCTTTTTATAAGGACAACAAGATGGGGATAAAATAAAAAGCTGTGATGATAAAATAAAAGGCTGTGACGAACGATTAATTATATGAATTATTCTCTAAGCAAAACAATCAGTAACTGTCAGTGTTCCTTTATTCATCGTCTTTTTCTCTCCTTAAGAATCCTTTTCCTACTTAAATGAGCCTGCTCTAACAGAGGGGTCCTCTCCTGTTTTCATTTGCAGGATGATGATGGGAAGATTTGGTAAGTAATCTGGGAAATTGACATGTTATTAATGATAATGGATTATAGCTAGCATTTATAGAGCACCTGCTGTGTACCGGTACTGTGCTAAGTGATATTATAGATTTCTCATTCGATTCCCTAGCCACCCTGGAAAATAGTGCTATAATCACCCTCATTTTACAGCTGAGGAAACTGAGGCAGCTAGAGGTGAAGTGTCACTCTGCTAGTTGGTGTCTGAGGCTGGATTTGAATTCAGGTCTTCCTGCCTGTGCACTGTGACGTCCCCTAGTTGTTACATTTTCAGGCCAAGCTGACGGACTTTGGACCTGTTTTACTCCTACTGGAAGAGAGGGAGGCGATCTTGTCCCCTTGGCATTTTTTCTCTCATGGTATAAAATATTGAGAGGAGCTGGGAAAAGGGAGGTCATGCTCATGTCAGGTCTCTGACCTCCCTGACCCTCAGTTTCCCCCTTTGTAAAATGAGAATTCACATCTTAATCTGGGGCCCTGTGATCTCCTCCCTGGGTGTTGGGAGCATTCATATGAAGGTGAACTAAATTTCCCTTTTTTGGGGTTCCTCTTGACTGAGCTGGAGAGAGGCTGAGACCCTCACCTCGGCCACCTGGTTGGCCTGTTGAGGGGAAGTCTCCAGAACCTCCTCTGGCAGTGGCTCATGAAGAGCTCCTCCTCTTAATAGGAGGAAGCATCCTCAGGGAGGGAGGGATCATGATGTGGGGTCGCCATGGCAACAGCCTCCCAGTTGTCTTCTTCCTCCTCCACTGCCCTAGGCTATCCCTGGAAACTGGGCTGGCTGACGGGTGGGTGGGACCCACACCCCTTCTGTGGCTGGAGACAGACTTGGGAGGGGAGCCATGAAGACGGGTGCCTTGGGGGAGGGGGAGGAGATGGTGTTTCTCTGCTCCCTCCTACCATCCCTCAGATCTAGGTTGTACTCACCATGTTTTTGTCCCTGTTCACTGGCTGACCCTCTTTGGGGGGGAATGTTCTGACTCTGGCAACCTTTAGGCTCCTCTTCCAGATCCCCTTTGGGGAATCGAGGGCAGCTTATAGAATGCCCTAAAACTGAGATTTTTGACTTTGTTTCTGCCCCGGACCCCTTTGGCAGCCACTCTGGTGAAGCTCCAGAGACCTTTGAGAATCAGTGCACGAAATAAAATGCAGGGGATTACAAAGGGGAGCAATTGAACTAGATGCAGTTATCGAACTATTTCCCCCAAACCCCAACAAATAAGTTCCCTGGTCCCCTGAAATCTGTCTGCAGACGTGTTGGGGGCCCAAGGTTAAAGTCTCAATGCTGTTTGGACACCGAGAGGCTGATTTTGCACGAGTCTGGCTTAACATTAGCTTGAGACTTTAATAGCGGCCCTTGTAGTAATAATAATAATAACAATATTAACAGTAATGGCAATGGCAATGGTTACCATTGCTATAGAGCTTCAACATTTGCAACTCACTTTACAAACATTCTCCCTTTAATCTCCACAACCATCCTACTGCTATTGTTATCCTCATTCTATAGATGAGGCGATTGAGGCAGACGAAGCAAAGTGGTTTAGCCAGGCTCCCTCAGCTAGTCTGTCTGAGGCCTGATTTGCACTTGGGCCTCCAAGTACCTTCCTTTATCAGCTGCTTCACCTAGTGTACTTTGATTCAATCTAGTTTAATTCAGAAAACGTTTATTAAGCACCTACTATGTGCCAGGCACTGGGCTAAGCTTTGGGAATACAAAAAGAAGGGAAAGATGGTCCTGCCCTCAAAGAGCTTACAGTCTCATGGGGAAGACTACGTGTGCATAACTGGCCCCTTAATGGGCCTGGCCTGAGAGGTCCAGATGCCCTCTCCCTGCATCCTCCTCAGCTCTCCCTCCCTCACCCAATGTTTCTCACTCCCTTTGCCCCACAGAAAGGGACGCCTTCGACACGCTCTTTGACCATGCCCCGGATAAGCTCAGCGTGGTGAAGAAGGTAAGCTGGCGTCGGTTCTGGGCTCTGAGGGGCTGCAAGTGCTTGAGATCCAGAGTATCTCCGCCACACACACCAAAATGCAGTTAGCATCGGGAGGGCAGCGGTGACATACGGAACCGGCCTTTTCTGCTCCCTGGGGACCTTTTGGCCTGCAGCCTGGCAGATCCTGGCAGTGCCCCCCCTGGCCCCACCTCCTCGCTGTTGTTCTGTGGAAGCTAATTCAGATTCAAGCTCCTTCCTCATTCTCGTGGCTCTTTTTTTTTTTTTTTTTTTTTTTTAAAGTGCAGAGGCCTGTTGGATCTTGCTCTTTTTGATAAGCATTTAAAGTCTTATTTGAAACCCTTTCTCTGAGCTTGCCTGTCAGAATGGGGCTGGAGAGTAAATTGAGCCCATTTTTCTTCCAGACAGGTATACAAAGGAGAAAGGGTCTTGAAGGGCCTCATCAGCTCCTGCAGATGTCAAGGACTTGAATGGGGAACAAACAGTCCCCCAATCATGTGAATTTTCCTCCCTTGAAGTCGGCACTGTTAAGAGCTGATCAGCCTCCAGGAGTATCTGGCCTGAATTTTTTTTTTAAATTTTTTATTGTTAAAGACATTGAAACCCATTCCCGGTAGGGCATAGAAATACATTAAATCTATGTCTTTATTCGGGTGAAATAGGATAAATGGAGGGCTCGGCTCTGCCGCCCTATGGGCGTCTCTGAGAAAGCGCACAGTTGGTCACTGGGGCCTGTGACGTAGCCGCTCCTTTGTCTGAGACCATCCTTTCCCCTGCATTTGTCTGCAGAAGGAAGGGGACCTCCCAGTGGGTGGGGGGTGCGGGGTGGGCCAGCAGGCAGGACGGGCAGAGGCTTCTGGGAAGCTCCCGACGAGTCAGTTTTAGTTGTTGGATCCTGGCATTCACATATTCAAAAGGCTGTCCCATGGAAAAGAAAGCAAGAATGTGTTCTCTATAGCATGGAAGGGGCAGGGTAGAATGGGTGGGTCTCCTCTCCATTCAAAGGACAGTCTTAATTAGGACAGTTTTCTCAAGCAGCAGTGGGCTCCCCTTCACACAAAGGATATCATTGTATTTTCCATCATTTCGTGGTGGATGCACCCGTCCATTGACCCGTCCCATCAGACCTTGTTTCATTAGCTTTTACTTTTGAAAGTTTAGTTTTTTTTCCCCCAGTCCCCAGACCTGTTCCCAATGGGCCTGCGGGGTCCAGGCTGGCCATCATTAACCCCTTGTTTTCCACCTTCTTGTCTCTGCAGTCTCTAATCACATTTGTGAACAAACACCTTAATAAGTTGAACTTGGAGGTCACAGAGCTGGAGACGCAGGTAAGGCTGGCTCCCGGGCACACTTCCTTGTGGCAGTAAAAGGCACACTCTGGGATGGGACAGATGCCAGGAGACCCAGGTCCAAGGCCTGCTCCAGCTGGCAGCTCTCTGGCCCCCGGTGTCCTTGTTTATAAAAGGAGAGGATCCCCACAGGCAGAAAGGGCTTAAGAAAAGCTCATTTACTGGGTGGTTTCAATCTTAATTCGCCTTACTATTTGTAAGTGTACTTTGTAATATTTTTAAGAGGGGCAGCTGTGTTGTAGCTGATAGAGAACTGATTTTGGAGCCAGGAAGATGGAGGGATGAGTCCTACATTGACCCCTGGCTGTATGACCCTTAACCTCTAAGCAGCTTTCTGGGAATCATTTAGGAATTCATAAATGAAATCATGGCTCTAGTCCTTATTCCTAATATTCTTCAGAAAAACTGAGCCAAACCCATAGAATGGCAGGGACCCCTCTGCTCCTTCGGGCCTGAAGGAAGCCTGAGGAGTGTCTGTTCCCAGGCCCTCTTCAGCCATGTGAAGATGTCGCATCAGTTCCCGAGCAGTGGTGGGATTCGTGACTTCTTGGCTTTTGGCAGAGACGCTTTTGATAGAGCTGCTCCTGCCCAAGTCCCCAAAGATCTGGGTCATCCCCGGGCCACCGCGGCTGCCTCTCTACAATAATGAGAGCGTCCAGCTACCTATTAATACTTATCTACCTCCACGGTGGCTCTTTGTTAATAAACCTCCCTTGCCGCCTCTTAGAAAGAATTGAAGAATTTGTCAGGGAGGATAATGGGGATAATTCTAGCACGGAGCGAGAATTGGTCAATTGGTAAATGAACCCAATTCTGTGACAGTTTTGAATCCTATCTCTGGTGACCGTGGGACCCCTGAGCAAAGTTTCTTCATCTGTCATGTCCACCTTGAGGGGTTCTATGGGGATCCACCATGAGGTAGCCTGAGATCCCCAGTAAATGTGCTCGTTATCTGCCCTCTTTCTCAGTAAAGGGACACTGGCCCTTCTTTGAAAATTTTCTGTGAAAATCTTGGAGGGCCACGAGGGCACAGTGGGGAGGGGCCTGGCTCTTGGCTCAAGAAGAACTGGATTTGCTCAGGGTCATGCAGCTAGGATCTGCAGTTGGTCCTGTGCTATATCCACTGTGACATAGCTGCCTACACTTCTGAATGTTGATTATAAAAAGAATAGAAAAGAAGCATCTTTATTAGCATCTCTGTTCTTTCTCACTTTCTCCCCTGGCTTCCTGGTATTTTCTAGATCCTCAAGCCCTTTTATTGAACTTCCTTTGGTACATACTTTGTACTTTCAAAATGGCACCTAGAAGGTCTAGGAAATAGGGGATCTCTTTCGTGTTGACTGTGGGCCCTCCCCCAAGACTCGTCCCTTTTCTGGCTCTCACATAGTTAAATTGTAAAATGAGGAGCTGGGCGTTTCTGATGGAAGGGATCTTGGACCGTCTGGTTAGCATCTTCCCTTGACAAAGGCACAGGGGAAGGGACTTTGTTTGCTTTAGCTCCTCCCTCTGCAGAAAGGCTGAGGATCATTGGGGGTGGTAGTGACCTTGAATTATTCTTATAGCCTGAAAAATGAGAGCCCCAGGGTGTCTTCTCCTTCCAGGGACCAGGAGAAGGCCCTCTCTGCCCCTGGTGGAGGGAGCATGGCGCCAGAGGCAGGAGTTCTAAACCTGAACGTGCTTTCTCTGCTTGGGTGTGTGAGGGGCAAGACCGGTCCAGGAACATCGCTGATGCCGTTTCTTCAGTTTGCAGATGGTGTGTACCTGGTTTTACTCATGGGTCTGCTGGAAGGATACTTTGTCCCTCTTCATAACTTCCATTTAACTCCGGAGAATTTCGACCAGAAGGTACGTACACGCTCGTGTTCCCATTGGAGCCCCATAGTCCCTGTCTCAAGGGAGTTACAGTCAGATGGTAGTTAGTGAGTTAGGGAGGAATGAGAATAAACTCTGGACTTCATTAGACCTACAATCTTAGAACATTGCCTGGGACTCCTGAGAAATTTAAATGACTTATCCAGGGTCCAGGAAGTACATACCAGAGGCATTTAAAAAAAAAAATTCATTTTATTCTTATTTTTAGGTTCAGCTTCTTTCTCTCTCCCTTCCTTCCCCCAAACTGTGAACAAGCGAGAAAAACTAAAATTGTTAGAAACAAACTCATGCATTGGCCGTGTCCATTGGCTTCCATCTATATAGCCTTAGTTTATCCCCCCTCTCTGGGGTTTCATCATGAGTCCTCTCCCAGAGGCATCTGGAATCCGTGTCTTCCCAGGAGGCTTTGGGACTTACTCCCTCGACCCACTTTGCCAAACTGCCTCCTCTAGAATTTTATTAGAGAATAATAATAGTATTTCCCAAGTACTTTAAGATTGCTCAAGAACTTTACAAATGTCATCTCATTTGAGCTTAGACACAGTCTTGGGAGGATAAGTGCCATTATTATCTCCATTTTATAGATGAGAAAAATTCAGGGACTTGCCCAGGGTCTCACAGTTAATGTCCTGAGGCAAAGTTTGAACTCAAGCCTAGCACATTCTCCACTGTGCTGCTGAGGTACTGAGATAATATATATAAAAAACAGGACATTATAGCAGGTAGAATATGATGGGGAGACTCAGGCCAGTAATACCTGAATTCTTACAATAGGGAGTGGGAGAGATGGAGGCTAACCAGGGAAGGTGAAATTCTGAGACTCAGAAAATAGAAATTATGAGACTTACTTGGAGAATTGATCTGATTTCTTACTGATTTCATCTGGGTAGGAAACTTCCAGTTGAAGAAAGTACCTCCACCAATGCAGGTTGGCTCTTTTTCTCAGTCAATCAATAAACATTTATCAAGCATTTACTCTATACGCTAAAAAGGTACAAAGAAAATCCCTGCCCTCCAGGAGCTTGCAATCCACCCGTAGAGAGAATATGTAAATAAGTATATACAAAGGCTAAATAGGAAATAATTAGCGGAGAGAAAGCATTTAAGAGAGTCTACTAGGAAAGACTTCCTGTGGAAGGTTGGATTTTATTTGGGACTCAAAGAAGCCAAGAAAGTCGGTAGTAGGAGGGAAAGCATTCTAGGGTTAGGGACAATCAGATGGAGAGTATTGATCATGGACCAGCCAGGAGGCTGAAAAGAGAGGCCACTGGGTTCAAGAGTAAGTGTCCCAAGGAATAAGGTGCCAGAAAACTGGAAAGGGAGGAGGGACTTTCTGTATTTTTCATTCTGTATTTGCGCCTGGAGGCAAGAGGGATGCTCTGGAGTTAGTTGAGTAGGGGGTGATGTGGTAGGATCAAACCTGAGCTTTAGGGAAATTATTTTAGTGGCCAAATGGAAGATGGACTGGCAGAGGGGGAGACTTGAGACAGGATGACCCATCCATAGGCAGGAGGATATGGGATCTGCCCCAGGATGTGACATCCTCAGAGGACAGAAGGGAGCATATAGGAGCGGCCGCGGGGGCGAGATCACTGGCCATGGGGGCAAAATCAACAGGCTTTGGCAACAGCTTGGCCATGAAGGATGAGAGAATGTGAAGGATCCAGGATAATTCTGAGGTGGGGAGCCTGAGAGATGGGAGGGTAATGTTGCCCTCTACAATATAGAGGAATAGATGAGGGGGGTGTAGGGGGAGTGTTAATGAGACCAAAAGTATGAGAGAAGTCGGGGATGGATAAGTAGATTTGAGAATCATCAGTACAGAGATGAAAACTTGAGCAGTCGAGTAGGAACAGATTTCCCATCTTAGGCAAATCACTTAACTCTAAGCCCTGGACAGTTGTCTAAGGTCAGCCAGAATGTGTCAAGAGGTAGAGCTGGAAGCCACATTTTCCTGGTTTCTCCTGTCCTCTGTCTCTCTACATTATGTTGCATTTCTGAAATCTCGTAGGAAAGTTTATTTGCTGCATGTAGTCATGGCTGTCTGTTGGACTCAACCATCTTGGCCCTTTTTTATTTTTATTTATTTATTTTTATTTTACTTAATAGTATTTTATTTTTTCCAGTTACATATAAAGGTAGTTTACAACATTCATCTTGGTAAGATTTGGGGCTTCCCATTTTTCTCCTTTTCTCCCTTCCCTCCCTCTTCCCCAAGATAGCAAGTAGAAGAAACATATTCCTATATTAATCATGCTATGAAAGAAGAATCAGAACAAAAGAGAAACTATAAGAGAAAAACAAACAAAAAAAGTGAAAATCGTCCGCTTTGACCCTCACACAGACTCCATAATTCTGTCTCTGGATGTGATCAGCATTTTCCATCACAATTGTCTTAGATCCTTGCAGCATCATCGATTTTCTAACATCTTGAGTTGTTTTCAGATGTTGTGGGTTTGACTAAATGCTGTTTTTTTTTTCAAATGTTTTTCTGTTAATTATTAATTTGCATTGTGAGTAAATCTTTATCCATATGTTTCTGATTCATTTTACACTTAACTCATCAAAATATTATGGTTCAAGGGGCCTTTTTTTTTTTGATTGTTGAGCACTCTGAGATCTTTTCCAACTGCAGAATTCTCTGATGGCTTTTTCCCAGTTTGTTTTCCCTCGATTTCTGTCTTGGAGAATTGTCAGGGGTTAGAGTTAAGTCATTTGCCTAAGGTCATGCAGCCAGAATATGTAGAGCTGAAAGCCACATTTTCCTGGCTTTGAGGTTGGCCTTCTGTTTCTAGTTGTGATTATTAAGTGACTTGTCCAAGATCACCCAGCAAGGAGGAGCCTGAGGCAGGGTCCCTTCTGTCCATTTTGCATCCTCCCCATCTCCTGTCCCAGCGTTCTTTTGGACAGTTCTCTGAAGGACAAGATGCTTCCCTAACTCTCTGAGACTCAATCCCTGATATCCAGTGACTCTCCCAGCTTACCCCATGGAAGGCCAACAAGAAACTTTATAAGCCACGTAGAACTTTGATTTTTTTCCCCTTGAAAATGGATTTATTCTATCACTGGGACCCGCTTAAGGAGGAGAGGCAACCATTGGGCGCCACCTGGGGAAGGATTCCTGAAAGTAGAAGCCGCTGGGGTGGGGAGGAGAACGTCCTGAAGACATTCAACAGGATTCTCTTGGGGGACAAAAAAAAAAAGGAAGCATGGAATGCAAATCACTCTGCCAAGCTTTTATGAGACTGTGTGTGCTTTACCAGGCACTTAGTAGGTGCTTAATTGCTTGCTTGCTAGATGCTGGGAATGTGACAACAAAAACTGAGCTGGTCCCTCCAGGGAGGAAGCGTCCCCCAGAGGAAATTGTTGCTCTTTGATGATAATGACCAATTCTTATTTTGGGGCAGGTGCATAATGTCTCATTTGCTTTTGAACTCATGCAAGATGGAGGACTTAAGAAACCGAAGGCTCGCCCAGAAGGTATGGGATTCCTTTAATGGGAGACTTAAAAAAAAAAAAAAAAAGTGATTCCTTTTTTTTTTTTTTTCCATCCAAATGGAAAGCCATTTCTTGTTTCCTCCCCCTCAGGCTACTTCCCAGTTAAATGACTTGCCCAAGGTCACACAGGTTGGAATATTAAGTGTCTGAGGTCAAATTTGAACTCTAGAGCCCTGCCCAGCGCCCCCTCCTCAGAACCAAGGGAGGGCCTGTGGGGGCCGGGCTGGGGAGTGGGCTCACCCTGGGCTAGGAGGCAACTGTCGCTCAGAAATAGCAAGGGAGGAGCTTGCTCCCCCTCTGTCTGTGAGTCTGGCTGACCCCCCCCCCCCCCCCCCCCCCCCCCCCCGAGTTAGCTCAGGTTGCATTATATAGGCTATTCTGGACCTTGGTGATTCTCAGGAGAGCGCATGGGCTGCCACCTGTGTGTGTCCTCTGTGGCAGCTGGGACGCCTGGAGGCCCTCACTGCTTGAGGAGAGTTTAAATTAGTTATGGGGGCTTTCTGACCAGTGAAATTTCTTCCATGAGCTTCTGAGGGAAGGAAGGTAGTGAGAGGCTGGGCCTGGAGACTGGATAACAGACCAAGGAAGAATCTGCCAAGAAGCCTAATGGGAAGCTCTTTGGTTCCTCAATTGGACACTGTAAGAGCTGCAGGAGCCTTAGAACAAGGGATGTCAGAGCTGGGAGGGGGCTTAGAACAAGGGATGTCAGAGCTGGGAGGGGGCTTAGAACAGGGCTGGGAGCAATGGGTACTTTCAGTTGGGCCATCTTTCCTTTTGACAGAAGGGACTCAGAAGTGAACTGATATTTTTCTCCAAGTGCACAGGGTTTTATCATTGATAAGACACATCATAATGAAGAGGAGTTTTGTTCTCAGCATGGGTTTTCTCTCCGCTGTTAGAGAACAAATGCCCTTCGCTCCCGAGAATTGGGTTTTGTGAATCGCTGTGGCTCCAGATCTCCTTCCCCAGGCGGTCGCCGCCATCTGGTGATGAGCTTTTCTCACCTTGCCCGGCTGTTGCTTGGGCGGCTGGCTCGGTCCCTCCCTTGTGTTTGAGGCCGTTCCTGCCAGAGCTTGGGCTTCCCTCCTGGAGGCAGCGCCCCCTCCTCTGTGGTCTGGTGTCAGAGGAAGTTATACCGGATATCTTGTGTGACATTTCTCATGGAATTCTTTTTGATGGGCCAAAAACCATCATGACGGCGAAATCTCCCGGAGAAGTTTCCAGGGCGACCTTCCCAAAGGGGCGACCCTCCCGGGGTCTCGGGCCCATGGCGTGGGGCTCCAGATGGAGGAAACCGTAGGGTCTCTTTCAAAGCCCATTATGGAGAGAGGGGGAAGGAAGAAGAAGAGAGACAAAGGGACACCGAGGCAGGGAGGAAGACATACCCAGATGGGGAGGGGGAAGGAAGGAGACAGACTGACCGAGGGACACAAGACAGAGGGAGACACAGACACACACAGAGCAGGAGGGAAGGAGACAGGAGGAGGGATACCCACAGAGAGACACTAAGTGTGCCCTTGGCCCAAGTCCCCGGGCCCGTGATCTGATCGTTGCCAATTTTCTCTCCTCAACATTTATAAGGACGAAGGGCAGCGTCTCTAGGTCTACCGGCCATAGAATTAACCAGTTTGTGCCTCTCTTTACTCCCCGACCTTATTGTCAGGGTGTTTTTTTTTCCTTTTTTCTGTCGAGCCAGAAGTCAGGGATAATTTAGGAGGCTGAATTACTGATGGCAGAAGGGAGAGCCCCCTCAGAGGGGGACATCTGGCCTAGGCTGGAAGACCTCCAGGATGGGGAGCTCATCACCTCCTGAGACAGCACCGTCTCCCATTCTCCTTTGGACGTCTCTGTTCAAGATTTGCCCTTTCTCTTTCATGAAACCTGCCCAACGGCTGTTTCTCTGAAATCTTCTCCCCTCACCCTCACTTGCCCCACTCCTCATTGGCTTATGGTTTTACCCACTCAGGCCAGGCCCTTTACCAAGCCGTTATTAGGCCCCTTCTGTGTGCCGTGTGTCCCCAGCCCGCCTCCTGGGCTTACCAGCCCTTCGGGGCCGGTTTGACAAATATCTGGCTCCTGACCGAGGCGGTCGCTGTGGCGAATGTTAGTCAGGATTGAGAGCTCGTAGTCTTCCCTGGCCGATGTCCACCTTCCAGCACCGGGGCAAGGGCATGAAGCCCAAGCCTGCCCTTTCCACCCCTTTCTCCCCACCCTTGTCTCTCTATTCTGATTAAAAAGAGAGAGATGAAGAGGGTCAGGAGGTCTGAGTTTCAAGGAGGCGTCAGTTTGTCTTTAAATAGAAATGTTATCCTACGGAGGTGGCAGAGATTTCAGAAGTGGAGATTGATTTCCAAAAAGTAAAAATAGCCAAGTGCACTGGCAGCAGGGCAGCGGGGACTTGGGGAGGATGGTGGTATATTGTTCCCAGTCCGGGGGGGGCCCTGGAGAGCCCTGGATGTGAGCCCCGAGAGTGGGCTGTGAACCCTGCCCCTAGCTGCTGCCCCCTTTATAATGGAACGCATTACCTTGTCTTCTCTGACCCCCGTGTAAGCTGTTTCACCAACCATGGGCAGACACTGAGCTCCATATGTCCAGGCTGTTTTCCCAGAGCACAGATCTGCTCAAGAAGGGCTCTCACCTACCCCTCTGGTCCATTTACCCTGACTACCCCCTCTCCCCCCCGCCATGCCTGGAATGAGCTCACTCCATCCATTCACTGCCCCCCAGAATCCTTAGCTGCCATTTTCCCCCCTTCAGTTAATTTCTCTCCCACCCTCTCCTCAATCCCACTTGTAAACCAATGCCCTCAATTCCGGACCTGCTGTGTCGACTGTAAATAATGATTCCTGTGCCGCTTTTCTCTCAGGAAACACGGGTGTGTGACATCCCCAACCCCTGGCTGAGCCCCTTGTTGTGAAGGCCTTTCTCTCTTATCCCAGTGCTTTTTATACCATAGGCATTGAATAAGTGCTTTTTAATTGCCTCCTCGCGCCATTTTCCCCAAGTGTGGGCAAAGCTGGGAGAGATTTTGGCCTCTTATTCCCCCAGGGTTGGGGGTGGATGGGGGCTTGCTCCCTCTCCCACAGCCCCCTAAATAGCTGCTGCTTTTCTTCCCCTGCAGATGTTGTCAACCTGGATCTCAAGTCTACCCTGAGGGTTTTATACAACCTGTTCACCAAGTACAAAAACATTGAGTGATCCTGGAAGCTGCTGAAATATTCATCCCCTGACGCCTTCCCAAAGGAGAGCCGTGACTCGGTCTCTCCTCTGTGCCTTATTCTAGTTTGCCCGTCTTCCTGAGACTGCAAGAATCGTTGCCTCCTCTTCAGAGCCGTTTGACACGCTGTCTCCTTGGTGCTATGGAGCTCTGGAAATGATGGGGCCAGGGCCAGGGGCTGGGGGCCCCCCGGGATACTGGATCCCCCATCCTGCTTTGCTCTTGGGACAGATGACAGGCTCAGACCCTGTCCCCAATGGAGGCCTCCCAGCCTGTTCTAGGACGGAGTGCTCAGTGACCCGAGGCCTATCCAAGCGCCCTCGTGCACTATCCAGGCTTTCCGACTGTTTCCCATGGGCCAGAAGGTCCTTTAAACCTGTGCTTTCCAGCAAAAACGGGCGTTGCATTTTATTTCTTTCCACTTTTCACCTTCCTTTCAAAGAAAATCTGAAATTATTTATGAGGAACTCTTGACATTTCCTCTCTTTGTCCAAATGTTTGGCCCCCATTTAAATGACATGAACCACATCCCCAGAGTGCAGAGCTTCTACAAAAAGTCCCTACTGATGAGCCTGCTGATTTATTCTTAGGCTGGGAGGCTGCAGATTTCCCTCGCCTAGAGCAAGGGGTTCCTCCAACCTGATCTGGCTGAATCACCCCAGGAAAGGAATTTCCCTGGCTCAGTTTCTCCAACTGTCAAAAAGCAGGTAGAAGTAGACTTTAGGCCATCTAGTCCAGCTCCCTCCTTTCTCAAGCAAAATAAACAAATAAACTCAGATTTGAAAGTGAAAGAGACCCAGAGGCCCCCTTGTTGTAGATGGGGAGCCTGGGCCCCAAGAATAGTGACTTTTTAGCATCACACTGAGAAGGAAAATCAGGTAGAATTTGAACTCGGGTCCCACTTTGATATTCCTGAGTCTATTTGCAATTACCTATATAACTATTTCTTAACATGACTTCATTTCCCAGGACCTCTTGGTGGAAGGGGCGGCTGTTTCCTCCTCTAGATTGTTCAGAGGCTGGATTATGGCTCGACCTGGGGACCCAGAGAATGGGCCAGCCCTGGGACTTCCCCTGGAATCATGTCCCCTTCAGCAGGTGTTTGAGCTAAACTGTGGGGTTACGTGTTGGGAGACCACAACCAGCCTCGATCTCCCTTTTTCCTGTGTCACCCTGCACACTCTCCCCATCCTTCTGAGGTTGTTTCCTTACCTGTGACATCAGTAAGCCAACCAATGGGCATTTATTAATCACCTGGGTACCTGATGTAGTGCTTAAGGCAGGGTACAAAGACTCACCTTGGAGAGTTTGCAGTCTACTCTGCGCTGCTCCATTCTGGGTAACGGGCATTTATTAGTTGCCTGCTGTGTGCCAGCCTGTGCTAAGTTGGGAGGATATAGAACAGAGACAGTTCCTGCCCTCAAGGAGCTTACATTCTATTAATATGTACTGAGCTGAGCACCTCCTCCATGCCAGGCTCCAGGCTGGGGGAGATGCAAATGGAAGTTGCCCTGGTCCGTCTCCACTTCTGAGCTGGCTGTAAACCTGAGATGAGAGGGGCCAGGGTGGCTTGATGGGGAGAGCCTCGAGTTTGGAGATGGAGAGCCCAGGTAATGAAGCATCTTGCCACCTGGCTAAGCTTGGGCAAGTCCTGGACGCTTTCCTGTGCCTCAGTTGCCTCCTCTGGCACCAGTGGGCACGGAGGTCCCTGCCATTTCTGCCCAAGGGGGATATTTCTTTGTGGCCTCACTGGCCCTCTAGGAAAGTGGCCCTTCCACTCTCCATCTGTGCCATGGGGAGTGGGAGGCCAGGGCTGATTTTCTCAGCCTTATCTCGTCACCTGGGACAGAACCCGGTGTGGGGGGCTGTGTCCCAGCAGGGGTAGAGAGCATTAGCCCTGGCACAGGGGGCCAGGGACTCTGAGACATTCAGAGGCCACAGTGATGGGATCAGCAAGTCAGAGCATCCTGTGCCTTCTGCAGAAGCCCTTGGGGCTCACGTATGCCTCCATGAGGGCTTGGGACAAAGGGTGCAAATCCTGCCCTGGGGCTGGCATTCGGACCAAGGGTGCCTGGAGCAGAGACTGGGCATGCGGAGGGCAGAGCTGGAAGGAGCCCAGGGGATGCTCTGGGCCCAACCCTTTCACTGCAGGGAAAGAAGCTGGGGTGGAACAGAGGCCCCCAGGACTAAGCAACAGGGCTCCTCATGTCCAGGCCCAGAGCTCTTCCCATTTTACTGAGTGTATGGTCAGAGAACCTGAGAAGACGCAATGTCATAGCAGGGAGGGAGCCTAGAACAGGGGATGTCAGAGCTGGGAGGGAGCCTAGAACAGGGGATGTCAGAGCTGGGAGGGAGCCTAGAACAGGGGGTGTCAGGGCTGGGAGGGGCCTCATAGTCTGACAAGTTTCAGGTCCCAATATACCCTAGATTTTTGATCACCATCAAGAAGTTTGGATTCTTTCTCATCTTAGTACTGACCTCAGAATAACAGTAGGAAGGGTGACAATCCCCAGCAAGAACCAATTCATTTGTTTAAAGATCCTGCTGTTTACTTTTAAAAGTTGTCTTTAAGGAATGGAAACAATTACAAGACAGCATGTCTGGCAATCGGCGGGCCAGCATTTTCCCCAGCTGAGACGATGGCTGCAATCTCATATTTGTCACTCTTGGGAAATTGAGGCCCTCTTTGCTCCATGCTGGGTGAGCCTCCCCTTCCAGATGGTGGGTTTCCCACCTCCCACCCCCAAGTTTTAGCTCTTGTTTTACCCCTACAGATGTCACGTTCTGATTAAACATTTAGCACACAGAGAGACACTGACTGGTGCTCTCCAAACGCTGGGCCCAACCTCGCCTTCTTCACCTGTTCCTCAGAGATGTTTCCCTCCTGGCCCCAGATCTTTCCATTCCCCTCAGCTTGGCTAGCACTGCCCCTGTTTCTTGGAACTGCTCAGAGGCTTCTGTTGTCATTCCTGATTCTCTCTCAGGCCTGAGTGCTGCCAAACTAACTAGAGGTAGAGTTTCTCCTGGGCTCCTTGGCTCCCCTTAGGATGTCCCTTGTCTCCCTTGTCCTCCATTTGTCATAAAGCCCTCCCACTGAAGGTAGAAAATAAGTGCTTCTGGCCAGGAATCAGTTCCTGGCCACTTCCTTAAGCACAGGATTAGATCTGGAGCTGGGAAGGACGTCCAAAGTCACCTTGTCCAGCTCCTGCCCTTTACAGAACCAACCAATGAGAAATGCTTGAAGCTCAATAATCTCTCACTTCTGGGCTTGGCTGCCTTGGAAGCCTGTGCAAAAAGCCCATCACCTTTCAGGGCCTCATTTTCCTCATCTTTAATATGATAGGATTTTGTTAAAAAGGAACAGTGTGGTGGGAGGTGGATCATTGGCTTTGGAACTAAATAACCTGCGTTCGAATTCCTCCTTTGTTATTCTCTGTGACCCTTGGTAAACAGCTTCATTCCCTGGGCCAGGGATCTGGCAGATCCCATCGACTTCTAGGTCAACGTGCCTCTGGTTAGAATTTCTCTAATAACCTATTTTTTCTTCTCTGAATCTATTCACTATCCATTGCTTCCCTTCTCTTCTTCAGTCCCAACCTTTAACTGTAAGAAGTGTTGAAAACATCACATGTCTCTCATCCTCCAGTATTCTGCCCTTAATTTTAATCTTCTATTTCCAGTGTAAGGTTATGGCTCAATGAAGCTATTAAATTTGCAATTTATTATTCTAATAGTGGCTCATACTTATCCAGCAATTTAAGGCTAATGGAGAGTTTCCTGCTCAACCATGCTGGCATGTTAATCCCTTTGACTTCAAGGATCTGAGATTTCCTTTGTGCCTTTCCTTTACCCACTAATGAGATGCCAGTCCTATTGGGTCCACTCTTTCATGACTAAACATGACCTGGAAAGTCATCCCTGGTGGCTAACTGATGATGAACTCTCTTATGCCGGGGAGTCTGGTCCTCAGAAGAAAGCCATCATCCAGCTCCCTCAGAAGGTTCTGTAGCTTGGAGAGTGACCCACCCAAACATTCATCCATTGACATAATCTTTGGGAGTCTCTGTAACACACTGAGCCATCAGATGGAGAAAAGAAGGTAAATTATAAAAATGGCAATTGGATGGGTTCTAGTTGTTGGCCATAGGTAGAGCAAGGACCAAGTTACTGGGAAGCCCATTTAGGCTCAGGAGAAGGACCAGCTTCAAAAAGGATGGCTTGTCCAGCATTGGAAAGGCTTCCTAGAAAGACTGGGGGGGGGGGTATCCTACCGGAATAATGCTGAGGTTCTCTCCTTACCCAGGCGAGGGATGATCTTTGAATTTCCATCTAGACGGAGATTCTGGCATTCACTGACAATTGTAGCAGCTGAAATGAGGAGTTCCAGTTAAAACTTTTTTTTAAACTTTGAATATAATTGGTCCTTCCCTTACTCTCTCTGAACTAGCTTTTGTGATTGTGTGGAAATCTGGGAAACCACTATGGGATTGAATATGGGCTTTTCTGTGTTCTACTTATTTGGGGGAAAAAAGGAGTTGTTGAATAAAACTGGGAGTTTCTCCCCTGGCATCTCATATGGATGAGGAGGCTAGGAGTGTGTGAGATGGGGAAGAGATGTCTTCACTCAATGAGTGGATGATTCCCCTCAAACTGCTGAGGCAAGTTGTTGAACATCTCATAAGCATTCCTTCCCTCCTTTTCCTTCCTTCCTTCCTCCTTCCTCCTTCCCTTCCTCCCTCCCTCCTTTCCTCTTTCCCTCCTTTTCTCCTTTTCTTCTATCCTTCCTCCCTCCCCTTCTCCTTTTCTTCCTTCCTTCTTTCCTTCTTCCCTTCCTCCCTCTCTATCTTCCTCCCTCCCTCTCTCCTTCCCTTTCTTCCTTCCTTCCTTCCTTCCTTCCTTCCTTCCTTCCTTCCTTCCTTCCTTCCTTCCTTTCTCCCTTTCTCCCTTTCTCCCTCCCTTTCTCCTTTCCTCACTCCCTCCCTCCTGCCTGCCTTCCCTCTTTCCCTTTCTTCCTTCTGCCTGCTGCAATAAAAAAAAATCATATGACATTTGAACCAAGGGCTTCTTGATAAAGAGCCTGACTCAGCTAAGTCACGCCACCTTTTCATTTCATAATATGCATCTTGGACTATTATTAAACCCGAGTTGAAATACAGTGCTTCTTCTCCCCACCATTTCCTTTAGGAAAGTTGGACTCTTCCATCTGTGCCTGGGAGTGGGCATGCTGGGTTTCCTCAAACTAGCAAAGCTGAAGAATCTTCTTTTTTCTTTTGCTGGATGCCTGAAAATCTGAAAAAGCCTTGTTCAGTGCAGCTCCTTATGTCAGATATATCTATTCCTCCTGCTGGATGAATGGAGTTTGCCCTAGCTTCTGTCTCCCAATAATCACACAGTATTGGAGTGAGCTCCGTACCCTGGACCTTGCCCTGCCCTAAAGTCCTATAAACTTGGGATATGATACAGATGAGCTCTTTGGGATTCTTTTCTATTCCTTCTATAAAGAAACTTGGTATTTGGGGTGTCAAATCTATTTTTAATCTTTTCTACTTTTTTAAAATGAAAAAAACAAGTTTACTCTGGATTTCTGGATACTGTTTTTGTTCAATTGTGTCTTACTCTTCATGACCCCATTTGGATTTTCTTGGCAAAGAAAGCAGACTGATTTGCCATTCCTTTTTCGGGGTCATTTTACAAATGAGGAAACTGAGGCTGTGCAGGGTTAAGTGGCTTGCTTAGAGTCACACAGCTAATTTATGTCTGAGACTGGATTTGAACTCAGGAAGACGCATCTTCCTGATTCCAAGACCAGTATTATATCAACTATTCCACTTAGCTGTATCCTTTTCTGGATACTTAAAAAAGGTAGACAAAACACTGGATGTATTTGTCAGATGTTGTCCTGGGCAGGTGCTGGTAGGGCTACTCTGTTAAAGAATAAGCTTTCCAAGCTCTGAGTCTCAAGGAAATGCTTGGTGCAAATTTTAATCGCATGGAAGGTTACAGTATGTTATTTATTCTAATAAAGACCTAATAATCACTATGAAGTCATGGCCCATGGCATTTGCTCCTTTCTTTGGATCTGAAATGAATGAACTTGAGAAATGCATGAGAAATAAAGATAAGACAGGAATACCTCAGGTGCCTCTGACTGAAATGAAATTAGGAGGGAATGAGAGGAAATATGGCAGACCAGGAGCTGAATAAAGTTGGATAGCTCCTGCCTCCTCTTTATTTATACGGATCCGATGAGTCACTTCCTTGAAGTTTATGTGGTGACCCTGAGGTGCTCATTGTGAAATGTCCTTCTCTTCTTGAGGAGCAGAACACATGTTTAATCTGGGTGGCCAGAAGTGTGCTCAGCTCTCGCAAGACTAACTACCTTGCAAGCATTGATCAAATTCATCTCAAGCAGATGTTGCTTGCTATGTTCCTTAAGATCTGCTTGCTCCAAACATCACAAGCTCTCTCTTCTAAACAATCCAGGATTAGCATTGTTGGGGAGAAAAGCAGATGTCCTGTCGGTTAAGAGCAAAAACTGGGGGCTTATCTTTTCCTTCAAGCCCTGTAGGAAGCCTCTCATCTTTACTTCTGATCAAGCTCATCCTTTTTCTCCATGGTGCCCTTGTAGGGTTTGTTCTTTGTCGTTTGTGGCTAAAGAGGGGTTTGTCATTTTATGTGTTTTCAATATTAAAGTTCTGAAGGAGAACAGGCTCGGGGTGGGGGGGGAGCGTGTTTGATGTCTTTGCAGATCCAAAGCACTGTCTGGCAGTGGGCATCAGATTGGGCTGCTTGGCCTCAGGAACAAGGGACAGAAATTGCAAACGTGGTAGAAGGGAAAATTCTCCCAACCAGAGCTGGCCCAAAGTGGCAGGAGCCACTCCAGTTTCTCCCTCCTGGGATGAGATAGCTTCTTCAGACTGGACGCTATCCAAGGTCCTTCCCATACTGAGTTCCTGGGGTTCTAGAACCTGTAGCCTCTAGGAGAATGGGTATTACACAGTGAGCTCCTAAGCCTCATGAGTCAAGATCAAATAAGCTTTAAAAAAAAAACAAAGTTTTGTTTCAGTCCTGGACAAGCTTTTAGCCTTAGTTCACGCTAATTGTCAAAAGGAACAATGTTCCAACCCCTATTCACACCCTTTCCTTCACTTCTATTATTCTCTAGGTCTAGAAAACCTTCCTCATCTTCACTCTAAACTTCTAGTCCAATACAATAAGCATTTATTGAGTCCCTGCTTTCCCCTAAAGGAGCTTATATTCTAGCATCTAAACAATAAAGTAGATACAAGGTCATCTGAAAAGGCTGAGCCTAGTAAAGGCTTCCTATAGGAGGTGGTCTTTGAGCTGAGACTTGGAGAGAGCAGAAGTTTCTCAGGAGGAAACGAGGAGTGGGGCATCCCAGACATGGAGGACGGTCTACCCGATGACAAGGAGGCAAGAGCTGAAATCCCAAGTTCAAGGTGTGAAACAAGTCTCCTAGAGCAGGAGTTGATTAAAAAAAATTTTTTATGTATTTATTTTGGTATCATTGGTTTCCTATGCATTTAAAAGCATTATTCTGGGAAGTGACCACAGGCTTCACTAGATAAACTGTCCAAAGGGTCCATGACACAAATAAAGTCAAGAGCAACACCTTAGAGGTCTATATCAGTATTTAAAAGGCTCTCAGGGGCCAACCAATCTAATTCAAATCTCCCTGACAAGTGGTCCTCCAGTCTTGGAACACAAACCTCTGAGGAGAGGGAGCCTCTCTCTCAAGCCACTATGAAAGGGCTTCTCGACCCCAAATCCCATCCTTGCTCCAACTCCTTAATTGGGCTGGTTCCCTATTGTCTATTCTCTGTCTATGTCTATGCCCTTCCTTCCCTCGCTCCCTCCTTTCCCTTCTTCCCTCCCTCTCTCCCTCCTTTCCTTCCTTCTTTCCTTCCTTCCTTCCTTCCTTCCTTCCTTCTTTCCTTCCTTCCTTCCTTCCTTCCTTCCTTCCTTCCTTCCTTCCTTCCTTCCTTCCTTCCTTCCTTCCTTCCGTCCTTCCTTCCTTCCTTCCTTCCCTCCCAACCTTGGGCTTCATGGCTGAACTGTGTAAACTTACTCACCCTTCAGTCTCAAATGCCCTGCAAATTCCCAAGTCTGCATCAACTTTCTCTCTCCCCACTTTGTCCATCCTTACATTTGTGCTGTTGAATTTTTCCAAACCATGAGTTCCCCTCAAGAGCTCTTTCTTGGGCCTTCTCCTCTTCTCTACACTCTCTCCCCTTGTGTTTTCATTATCTGTCATGGTTTCAACTATTTTTTCTTCCTAGGTGATTCCCAAGTCCATATGTTTAATCTTGCTCCTTCTCCAGATCTCCAGCACTGGATTGCCTACTGCTTTCTGGATGCCTCTTTTCAATAACTCAAATGATCCTTCCTTTCACACTGGCCTAATCACTTCCCCAAATTAAAACATGGAAACCCTTCCCTTTATGCATTTATAGAAGCTGTCCCTGAGAAGGTGTTCCCTCCTTACCTTCACTTCCAATCCTTATTTCCCAATGAGCCTCAGCTCAGGGAAGCATCCTTCAACAGGAAACATTCTCAGATGCCCCCATTCTCCATTGTTAGTGTCCATTCCTCTTTCCATCTACCTTGTATTTTCTTACCTTCATGCAAGATGTCTCTCCTAGTAGAGTGTAAGCTTCTTGAGGTCAGGGACAGCTTTCCTTGCTTCCTTGCATCCCCAGCACCTGGCATACAATAGTTGCTTAATAAATGCTCTTTGGAGGGGGAAGAGAAGAGAAGCCAGGTCTCAGAAGGATGCAAACATTCATTTTCTCGATCTTCCTGCTCTCATTTTCTTACTTTTTCAAATAGCTTTTTAGTACACCTCCCTCCCAATCTGCACCCTTGGGTGTGAAAATCACAATGTTCCAGAAAGCTGCCTTGTTTATCCAATCCCTTTGCAGTGGCTTCACACATGGGCTCGCTCCCGTCTCCACCCTCTCTCTGTTTGGCCACTCCAGGTAGCACAATTCCATACACAGGCTCAGATTTCCTTCCTTAGGAGCTGGGGCAGAAGCTTGAAAGGCACACTGCCTTTCCTGCACTCTGGGACCTAGCCGGACTGGTTCTCCCCATTCCTCCCTCCATCTTTCACCTCCTGTGCTCAGGTTGTCCTGGATACCCACAATGTACACCCTCCCCTCCACCTTCTCTGCATTCTACCTGGATCTGTTTCCCATTTCCCAACTGCTAATGCTCCCTAAAATAATAAGCAATCTTGGATTGATTTGTGTTCCTGTACGTGTGTGCACTTGTCTCTCCCATTAGAATGTAAGCTTCTCCAGAGTAGGGATTGTTTCATTCTTTGTGTGTTTAGCCTGATTCATCGTTGGTGCTTAATAAATGCTGATTGATTAACTGACTCTGGGATGGTGGTGGTGATCTTTGAAAGCTCTGATCACCAGATCCTTCACCCAGAGACATTTGTTAAGAGCCTTCAGTAGGCCAGGTTAGGCGCTGGGGATACCAGGACCAGAGTGAGACAGTCCCTGCCTTCAGGGAGCTTCCAGTCTCCTGACCAGAAGGAGACAATGAGGGTAAAGTGCTTTGTCAATGGCCATGTCAGTCCTGGCTGAAGGAACAGGTTTACGTAGGGAAGACTTGGTTGGGGAAGTGGGAGGTAACAGAAGGCAGAACCCAGAGTCCTCCTTGAGGATCCAGTGGAGGGATCTGCCGCCATCTTGGATTCCCAGGGTAGCAAGATCTGGGCTCCTTCTGAAGAAACCAGCTCTCCTAGAAGCCACTGGCAGAGCCCAGCTACCAATCCTTCCCCCTCCCAATACCCCAGCCATAGAGTGGAGAAAGGGTACCTTTTTACCTTAACAAAGCAAAATGTAGTGAACAGAGCTCTGGACTTGGAAAAAGGAAGGATACCTCAAAATAATAATAATAGCTGCCATTTACACAGTGCTACAAGATTGGCCAAGGATTTTACAACAGTATCTCATTTGCTGGTCAGTGTTATTATAATCCCCATTTTACAGATGGAGAAACTGAGGCAGAGGTTAAGTAACTTGGTCATGTATGACAAGGTCATGCAGCTGGTGAGTGTTTGAGTGAGGATGTGAACTCTGGTCTTGCTAAGTCCAGATCCAGGATCCTCACTTCTATGTCACTTGGCTGCCTGTATTTATTCTGGATGACTCTGGACAAGCCTGTTTGCCTCTCTGAGCTTCAGTTCCCTCCTCTGTAAAACGAAAGGGATGGGCTTGGTTCTAGGACCTCATGACCTGTGCAGTGACCCCAGTCCAGTTCTTGTGGGTGCTGGCATTTCCTTGGGCTCAGTCAGGAGACTCCTAAGTCTGCTGATCCTCATACTTCCCTTGCCTCAATGTCCCAGCAGGTCATGGCTCTGACCCTGGGGGCTGAATGTAGGTGAGAAAGTCCATAGTCATACCCAGTGCTCCCTCTCCTGGTCTGCTCCTGGGGGGTCCTTCATCTATGATCACCCCCCCCCCACATACACCCCAGCTACAGGATTCAGGCTGTCTCGACCAGGATGGTACTTCCTGACACTTGTCTTAGCTTCTGGCTCTTCCTCTCAGCGCTAGAGTGCCTGGAAATGAAATGTCAGAGCTGGGAGGGGGCTTAGAACAGGGGATGTCAGAGCTGGGAGGGGGCTTAGACCAGGGGGTATCAGGGCTGGGAGGATCTCAGAGAGAAACTATTCCCACGACCTCATTTCATAGAAAAGGAAGCCGGGTCATGGAGAGGCAGTGGCTGCTGAGGTCTCAACCCTCTAGGGGCAGGCCCCGCGCCAGGACCCCTGCCCTCCCCAGGGCAGTGCCCTCTGCAGGGGTGTGGGCTTCCTTTGCAGCCAGCTCCCTTACACCACCCTGCTCCGGCCCCCTACGGCCCTGGGACCTTGGGGAGAGAAGCAGGCTGGGGACTGACTGACTGATTGACGTCAGGAGCCCTGTCTGCAGGGCTGTGGGAGGAAGTGAGCAGTTCGAAAGCGAGTGTGTGCCACCACAAGCCTGGCTGGGACTTCCGCTGGGGTGGCCCTGCTCGCTCGGAGCCCCCCCTGGCCTGGGGGTCCCGTTTGTAAGGGCCAGGAGAGCCCCCCGCTCCCCCAGAGCTGCCCGCTCCCCCCGAGCTCCCTCCAGCTTTTGCCTCGGCTTCCTCTGGGGCCAGAGCTCCCAGAAAGGTAAGTTGCTCATGTTTCCAGCCCCTTCCTGGGCAGTAGCGGCAGCTGGTGAGACTGTGGGGCCTGGATTCTAATCCTCCTTCTGCCGCTTAAGGGCTGTGTGATGTTAAATAAGTTACTGAGCATCTCTGGACCTGAGATTTCTCCTGGCCAGGGAGGATCCCCAGCGGGGATGGCTGAAGGCAGATCCACTAAGCCCCACTTTGTACTCGGTTTATGCGCTACCTCTGGGGGCTCAGGGCTGGGCCGGCCCCAGAACTTGCATTTGAGGGCTAGGAGAGGAGGGTGGAAAAGGGAGGGGCTGCGAGGTGCAGGGAGGAAACAGGAGGTGGGGGAGGGGAGGGGTCGCATTTCTGGGGGGGGGCAGAGCCTGAGACAGGAGGGACTGCAGCAGAGGGGGGAGGGGGGATTAGTGGGGAGAGCACTGCTGGGGAGTCGGGAAGCTCGGGGTTCATGCTTGGCTCAGGCGCTCCTCTGTTGGGCAGCTCCGGGAAGGGCCCTTTCTCGCTGCCTGCTCCGTGGGCACCAGTTTTCCCACTGGCTCATGGGAGGGAGGCCGCTGGAGCACGATCTACCCTCCCGTCCCCCTCACAGCCTGCGGGGCATCCCCGGCGGGTCTCCCCCCCCCAAGCTTCTGTGTCTCTTTTTCAGACTCCCCCTCCCCCAGCCCCTCTCCCCTCCCCCCGCAGCAGCGGGAGGCTCTTCTCCGTCCTTCCAGCCGGGCATAGACTCATCAGCCCCGCCGGGAGCTGCTGATCAGCAAGTAACAGATGCCGGCTCGCGAAGGGATAAATTGGTGCCATTGTCTCCCCTCCTGGAAAAGGGTGTGCGCGTGCGCGAGCTCGGGCCCGGCCCCATGAGATCCAGCCTCCCTGGACTCCGGGCCGTGGTCCCGGGGCATCCCAGGCGGTGTGAGAGGCAGGCAATGACGGCGCTTGAGGCCGGGTCCGCAGGTCGGGGTCTGCTGCCTGCTCGGGCTTCGGGAGGCCGGGGAGAGTCAAAATGAGGGGGAGAGAGCGGGAAGGAGAGGCAGAGACAGACTGAGACAGAGACAGGGAGACAGAGACAGAGACAGAGACAGAGACAGAGACAGGGAGAGAGACAGGGGGAGAGACAGAGACAGAGACACAGAGACAGAGACAGGGGAAGAGACTGAGACGACAGGAGAACAAGACAGGGAGAGATCGGGAGAGAACAGGGAGAGAAGAGACAGAGATTTCCAGAGACTTGAGACAGAGACAAGACAGAGACAGGAGAGACAGGGGAGAGAAGCAAGACCAGAGACAGAGACAGAGAAGGGAAGAGACTGCAGATTCAGGAGACAGAGACAGAGACAGAGACAGAGACAGAGACAGGGAGAGAGACAGGGGGAGAGACAGAGACAGAGACACAGAGACAGAGACAGGGGAAGAGACTGAGACAGAGACAGGGAGACAGAGACAGAGACAGAGGGAGAGACAGAAAAAAAGGAGAAAAGGGAGAGGGGAGGAAGGAAGGCAGATTGAAGAGAAAGGAGGAAAGAGGAATTCCACTCTCAAGAGTAAATAAACTGCTAAAAACAGGAAGAAGGACTAGGCTGAAGTCTAAGTCTGCTCACCCTTCCCAAAGAGAGGGCCAGAATGTCTGAGCTTGAAGGGACCCTAGAAGTCATTTGGTCTTATTCTCTTTCCTAGATGAGGAAACTGAGCCCCAGAGAGGGCTCCTGACTTGGCCAGGGTCTCCTGTACAATTACAGCGAAACTAGATGGTCTGGTTCTGCCTCTGTTCTCACTCTATCCAAAGCTCAGAAGGAGCCAAGTGATTGGCTGTCCTTAGTATGGGGCTCAGGCTCTGCAGAAGGGTCTAAGTGAGGGGTCCTAGACGCTTGTGTGAAAACAAGTCCCTGGATGCCCATCAGTTAGGGAAGGGCTGAATAAACTGTGGCATGTGATTATCATGGAATATTATTGTTCTGTGGGAAATGATGAGCAGGATGCTCTCAGGAAAAAGCCCTGGAAAGTCCTCCATGAAATCAAGCAAAGTGAAAGGCACTGTATACAAAGTAATAGCAATGTTCTGTGCTGCGAATGACTTTGCTATTTTTAGCAGAACAATGATCCTCTGAAGGACTTGTGATGAAAAATATCCATATCCAGAGAAGGAACTGATTGTGTCCTCTCTCTCTCTCTCTCTCTCTCTCTCTCTTTCTCTCTCTCTGTCTCTCTCTCTCTGTCTCTCTTCTTCTTCTTCTTCTTCTTCTTCTTCTTCTTCTTCTTCTTCTTCTTCTTCTTCTTCTTCTTCTTCTTCTTCTTCTCTCTCTCTCTCTCTCTCTCTCTCTCTCTCTCTCTCTCTTTCTCTCTCAACAATTTTTTATTAGGGTGGGAGATCTAGGTTTTCTTATATAACATGACTTTAATGAAAATGTTTTGTATGACTTCATAAGTGGTTTCTTAATGGGGGGCTGGGAGTGGGGATAAAGGAGAGAATCTGAAACTTAAAAAAATTGTAAAAATTGTTTTAAATGTAACTGGAAAAATATTTAATAAATAAACTAAAATTTAATTGAAAACAAACCCCTGAAAGCCTGGAGGTCATGGGATTTAAAAGAATAATGGCCTTGACTTAGCAGAATTTAGGATGGGAGGTTAAGAACTCTTGTCTAAGAGAGCTGGCCTGAACTGGAAATCCTTGTAGATCTCAAGGAGTCTGCAAACCAGTAGGAGAGAGCAGAGCCATCAGACAGGTCTTCCTTTCTTTCTGTACCAGTGTTTTACTTATTTTTGTCCCTTGAACCTTCACCTTAATAAATGAGAATGAGAACAGACTCCCTGGCTTCAGACTTGCTGCTCTGAATCAGTCCCTAGATCATGCACCTCCAGGCATCTGAGTGTGGCTAATGAACCTTTTTCCTCCCTAAAGCATGTTTCCTCCTCTCTAAAGTGAGGCTGGTGGGCTCAGGCAGCTTGAACTAGTCCTTCCCAGCTCAGAGATCCTGGGATTCTAAGATGCTTCATTGATAAAGACGCCACCCCTTGAGGTCTCTTAGTAGCTAAGTCTGATGACCAGATCACTTTCTGCAGAACTCGGCTCTTGGGAGACTCTTCCTGAACTGCCCCAGCCTCCTTCAGGGGTCTGCATCCACACTGAAGGCTTTTTCCTTTTGGGTTTTTTAGGGGACCCAAGAAGACAATGGAGTCAGAGTGTATCTACAACCTTCTGCAGCTCCCTACCAATGTGGAAGCCCTGCCTGTGGAAGAACTGGCTCAAGGTAGAAGTTTGGTGAGGTGGTTGGGGCTACAGTGCAATGGGATCGAGTCCTGGAAATGGGGTCACTCGATAGACATGGAGGCTGTGGGAAGACTTAGCCTGGATCTGCTTGGCTCCCAGTGGGCAGAGCCAGGACCAAATGTGGGGAGATGCCAACAAGAACTTCCTAACAATTAGACCTGTCCCAGAATGGGACGAGCCATTTCCTGAAACCATCGTGAAGCCCCATCTTTTCCCTGATCCCCGCCAAAGCTACTGACCTCCCTCTCTCATCAGTAGTCATTCCTTGGGTATTTATTCTGGGTATGCTTATATAGGTACATACTCTCTTCTGTGATAGAATCAATCAATGAATTAATTATTCATTGAGGCCATATTATGTACCTACTCTGGCACATAGTAGGTACATAATATGGCTCAGTGAATAATTAATATGTGCCAGACACAAGGATAAAAATGTGACAAATGAAACAATCCCATTCTTTGAGAGAGTTCCCATTCTATTGAGCAAATGAATGAGAGCAAATAGAATCAATCAATGAATTAATTATTCACTGAGTGCATATTCTATGTATATATGTATGTAATGTCTAGGTGTATATAATATGTATATATTATTTTTCTATGGAAAGGAACAATGTGGACAGAATAAATGTGTTTATGTACATGTGTCCATGTGTATATGTGAGTGAACGTGTGTTCGTGTTTTCACATATTTTTTCTTTTAGGCTGTCAAAGCTCTTTGGACAAAGATGTCTCTGACTACTGACAAATAAGATGATCACAAGTACATATAGGGCAGCTAGGTGGTGCATTGGGTAAAATTCTGGGCCTGGAATCAGGAAGACCTGAATTTGAAACCAGCCTGAATCACTCTCTAACTATGTGACTCTGAGTGAGGCACTTAACCTCGGTTTCCCTGACTGTAAAATGGAATAATAAGAGCACTTACTTCCCAGGGTTATGGTGAAGCTCAAATGAGATCATATTTGGCATAATGCCTGACACACAGTAAGCAGTATAAAGAGACTTATTCTCTTTCTTTTTTCTCTCTAACTTTCCTAGTCATGGAAACAAGGGATATAGATGCTCTCCCACCTCCCAAATCATTCTCTCAGTGATTTCTGGCCTTTCTTTATCTAATACTCACTTTGTATTTTCCTGGAGAATAATTTTAATACAAACTTTTCATATAATATAAATTCTTGATTAGTCCAGAAATTAAGAAGAATCAATTCAAAATCAATACTGGGCGGAGCTAGATGGTGCAGTGGATAGAGTGCTGGCCCTGAAGTCAGGAGGACCCGAGTTCAAATCCGGATTCAGACACTTAATACCTCCTAACAGAGTGACCCTGGGCAAGTCACTTAACCCCAATTGCCTCAGCCAAAAGAAAATTTGAGAGGGACAATACTAGAAGTTGAGGCAGGGTGAGGAAAGGTAGGAAAAGCTAGAAGTGAAGAGCTAAAAGTGAGAATTAAAGCTATTAATTGGGGAATCTCCCCAATATGGGGGACTGTCAGTGCAAAAATATGGAGGCTGGAGATGGAATATCCTATGTGAAAAACAGAGATGAAGTCACTTTGGCCAGACCTTAGCGGGTCCAAAGGAGTATGATGTACAGTGAGTGTGGAGAGACAGAACGGGGCCAGATTGGGAAGAGCTGGAAAAGCCAAGCAGAAATGTTCAAATTTCTTCCTAGAGGTAATAGGGAGCCACTGGAATTTATAGAGTAAGGGAGTGCCATGGTCAGATCTGCGCTTGGGGAAAATTACTTTGGAGGCTGTTTGGAGAATGTTTTGGACCGTGTAAGCTTCTTGAGGGCTGATGCTTTTTTCTCTTTGTATCTCCTTTTGTATCTCCTTTGTATCTCCGGGGCTTGGCACAGTGCCTGGCACCCACATGCTTAATAAATACCTATTGATTGACTGATAGTGAACCTGCCCTATGGGAGTGACTCAGCAGAGGGTGGAAGATTCCATGTCATGGTTTAAAGATGGAGACACTGGCTTGGATGGCTGCCCAGGCCCCTTCTAGCTTTGAGGTGTTGAGAGTCTGGAATGCTGCTGTCCTCTGGCTTTCTCCAAATGAAAACACTTTGGTTTTCATCTCTTTTCAAGCCATGTTCTGGGGAGAGACCCTCCCCTATCCAGACAGAAGTGTGTAGCCCCAGGTCTCCTTGTCTTCAACTCTCTGAAGGATTGTTCTGAAAAGAGGGATGGGCTTTGATTTGGTGGATTCCTAGGAAAGAACCGGGGGGGGGGGAGAGAGAGAGAGAGAGAGAGAGAGAGAGAGAGAGAGAGAGAGAGAGAGAGAGAGAGAGAGAGAGAGTGTGAGTGTGAGAGAGTGAGTTATGCACTTGTCCACAAGGAACTTATATTCCAATGGGAGAAGGGAAGAAGAAAGAAGAAAGCACACAACATGACCAAAATGAAAATGAGGCAAATTGAGGGATAACATAAACAGCTGGATTATGGTAAGGATTCCTGGAAGAAGAGGATGATTAATAACAAATAAAATCATGTTTTCTGAGATCTGAGTTACATCTCAGAAAGGGGTATTAAATTAAATTGTATTTTTCTTGAGGGCAAGTATCTTGTAAGAGAGAGACAGAGACAGAGAAAGAGGAGAGAGAGAGAGAAACAGACAGAGACAGAGAGACAGAGAGAGAAAACGAGAGAGAGAGAAACATAGACAGAGACAGAGAGAGAAAGCGAGAGAGAGAGAAACATAGAGACAGAGAGAGAGAAGAGAGAGAAGGGGAGAAGAGAGAGACAGAGAGAGAGAAGAGACAGAGAGAGACAGAGAGAAAGAGGAGAGAGAGAGAGAGAAGAGACAGAGAGAGAGAAAGAGGAGAGAGAGAGAAGAGACAGAAAGAGAGAAAGAGGAGAGAGTGAAGAGACAGAGAGAGAGAGAGGAGAGAGAGAGAGTCATAAAGAGAGAGAGAGAAGACACAGAGAGAGACAGACAGACAAAGAGACAGAAACAGAGAGACAGAAACAGAGACAGAGACAGAAAGACAGAGACAGAGAGACAGAGAGAGGCAGACAGAGAGACAAGATAGAGACAAAGACAGAGATAGAGATAGACAGAGAAATAGCATGACACAGAGAGTCAGAAACAAAGACAGATAGAAACAGAGACAGAAAGACAGAGTGCTGTTTTGGGAGGGAGTGAGCTCCCTGTCTCTGGCTCCCTGCTCCTTGGAAGCCTTTGAAATAGGGCTGGGGAGGGCTACTTGTTCAAGATGCTGGAGAAAGGGCTCGGATATGGACTGAGTCAAATATCATCAGTTCAGAAGTTTGGGGTTCAGATCATCACAATATATAACCTGGTCCCTGTAAGATCTTGGTAAGAAGGATCATGCGCATGTGCGCACACACACACACACACACACACACACACACACACTACAACACAGTGTAAGCTTTGGGGAGAGCTTGGGAGTCAGGAGAAGATGGGACTTCTCATCCCAGCTTTACCTCCACTTCCTTTCTGACCTGAGGCACCCCCTTTCCCTTTGCTAGCCTCAGTCAGTTCATCTGTGAAGGGCAGAGCTTGGCCCAGGAGACCTGGGAGGCTCCTTCCAGCTGCGGATTTCTGTGATCACAGCTGGCTAAACCCCACTCCCCGAACCCCTGAAATTCGCTCACATTCCCCAGCCTTTCTCTAAGTTTTAATCAAGCCCAAATCTCTTGTCTGTAATTGAGTTTCCACAGGCAGCTGAAGAGGCAAAGCAAGAGTGAGCTAATCCTTTAAATGCGCTTTAATCAGCACAAAATTAGAATTAAACAAAGTTTTCTTAAAGGAAAAGTCCCTTAAGTCTCATTGATTTTTGCCTTCACTAAAAATTCTTATCAAACAGCAAGTTCCTGCTTCCTTTCCTAGGCAACAAAGTCCACACACTAATGGGAGAGAAAGCCTAACTGCAGGGAGATCAATGGACCAAAGAACAGAGACCTGGGAGATAGGAGAGCTGGGAAGGATCTAAGAACAGTGAATGTCAGAACTGGAAGGGAGCTTAGAACAGGGGGTGTCAGAGCTGGGAGGGGGCTTAGCACAGGGGATGTCAGGGCTGGGAGAGAGTTTAGAACAGGGGATGTCAGAGCTGGGAGGGAGCTCAGAGCTGGAATGGTCAGAGCTGGAAAGTACCATAGAATACAGGACAGTCTGATGTGAATTTTCTTGATAAACCCTTGTCTCTGCACAGTGATCCCCCTCTTTCCTCACTTGGTAAAGTGGATAGAACACAAAATGCAGAGCAGAACACTTGAGCCTAGACTACTAGCCCAACATCCACTAGCCTTTTTAAGCCTCAGTTTCCTAATCTATACTTGTTGTACCTGCCTTGAGGGGTACAGGGAGAGCTTCATGATCCATAAAAGGCCACATTATTCACAGCCATTTTCACTTGATTTTCCCCTGTTGGGCCCCTGCCCAACTTTCCCTCCTCCTTTCACACCCACTCAGCCAAAGTCTCACTTCCTCCCCAGAACTGTCTCTTCTTGAGCAACGATTCATTTCCTCGTTGGCCAGAGTGCGGTTCAGAGGGGCAGTTCCTATGTCACTTCCTCTGCCTTCCAAGCGAGATATGGCAAGAACTTATTGGCTGCCCTGCTTGGGACACAGAGAGGCCTCTGGCCCAGCAGAGGGGATAGGGAAGAAGCCCCTTCTTCAATGCAGGCCAGCCCCATTCTCTGTGACTTCTCCTACAGAGGTGTCCGGAGTGGGCTTGAATCCCAGCCTTCCTGAGGCTGAGTCCGGCTGCCCACCCCATTACAGCTGGCTGCCTTGGGATAAATGACACCAACCACGACTTTAGGGGTTGCCCCCAAATGGCCCCCGAGTTCCTTGCCCATGGCATTCCTTCTGTCATCGTCCATCAGCACTGGCTGCCATTCCTGCCTCATGACCTCCTCCCTTTCCTTCCTTGTACCAGTGTAGGAAAGGACCCTGTGGGGCTCAATGTTGACCTAGAAAACCTCAGGTTAACATCATTTATGCCGTAAGGCACTCTTGTTAAGCATTTCCCTATAACAGTTTAGTCTGAATGGCCCACACTGGGGAATTTGGGGCTAGGGGGCCCAGTTTTGATGCCTTTTCTTTCTAAAGCTTGTTCCCTCCAACTGCTGGCTCCCCCTTCCCTCCCAAACTACCTAGTATCTAACTGCTTTGTGCTGATTTGCATTTATTCTGCATCTACTTATATCAGAACTTGTCATCTTCTGTGTTATATAAACTCTTAGAAGATCAAGATGCTTCCTGTTTTGTGGTTGCCTCTTGATTACCTAGAACTGTGTCTGATGCAGAGTAGAAGTCCCATAAAAGCTTCCTGATCAATCAGGTCCACACGAGGAAATAGTCACAGAGGTGATTTGTCCAAAGTCACACCAGCGGTAAACTGGGCTCTGGTCTTGGGATCCCAAGGTCAGCTCTAGA
The DNA here is from genome assembly GCF_902635505.1 of Sarcophilus harrisii. NCBI lineage: Eukaryota > Metazoa > Chordata > Mammalia > Dasyuromorphia > Dasyuridae > Sarcophilus > Sarcophilus harrisii. The sequence goes on along the minus strand of NC_045430.1, from coordinate 8,062,651 downwards.
CAAACATGGCGCCAAAGGTCTGGAAAAATGGAGCCCTTCATTGCCTCCCGATTCTTCATTGACTCTTGAGCTACCATTCAGCCTCCAGACCCTTTATTCTGAAGAGCTGACTGAGGAACCAGGGGCAAGTAGTGCCCAGGAAGAGTTTGGACAATGGTATGATCTTGATGACCCAAGTTCTCTTGATGTTTTCCATCGTTTACAATCCAGCGCTTTCAGTTTACCGATAAAAACCAGACACAGCTGAATTCCCGAAGAGTTAAGGGGTTTCCCCAAGGTCAATGGCCCCAGAACTGTCATATATAATGCATGTTTTTATTTACAGGAGAAAAAAAGAAATATTTACAGCCTGATTCTCGAAAGAATTCAAAATTCGAAGAGCTACAAAAGGTAAAATGCATTTCCTTTCATTTGCTTTTCCCTCACCAGGGCTAGGCTTATAAACAAAGCTAGAAGTATGGGCTGTAGTAATTGGGGGACGTTTCCATGGAGAAGGTAAATTTTGACTCAGGTTTTAAAGGATGGGTTGCTTTTTATTCTCTCCTCAAATATGTCTCTCATCGACCTGCTGTGGAACCTCAAATTCCCATCATGTAACATTTCCGACAGGCAGTCATCTATATGCCTTGCCTACTTCTAATGATGGAGAACTCACTATCTAATGTAAAGCAGAGATTCTGTTGTTTTTTTAAGCATCTAAAACTACAGTTTGATAAGGTGATGGATGGTAGGATAATCCTCAAAGTTTAGATGCAGAAAAAAAAAGAAAGCTTTTGAAGTCCAAAGTTCTCTCCCCAAGTATACTATGTAAGAAGATTTTACACCCCCGATATCAAATACAAATTTGTGTGGAGGCAGTTGGAGACCAACTTTCAGATCACAGGGTGGCTACCTCTTGAGTGTCTTGATCACAGGAGGGGAGCAGGGGATGGGGAATCCATGATGGAAGAAAATGCAGGAAAAAAAACATTTCTGCTTTATCCTTGGAATAAACTAGAGATTTTCTTTAGAATTTTGGAATGAAATGAGGCCCTCTGCCAATTAGAAAAAAGGATGCTTACTTTAGCAAAGATGCAGCATTGAGTGAGTAATTTCCCTGCCTCTGGGTAACCATGATGGTCTGCCAGCCAGAAATCTGAGGGAGGAGGGACTATCTTCTCATACCCTTCTTAGGTAGGCACTTAAGCCATTGGTCTAAGCCTTAGTGGCCTGAGCTAATTAAGCCTCCAGGGTGATTTATGGAAATACTAGCCTAGCCCCAGTAGGGTAATACCCCGGAAAACAAAGCCAGCCTAGAAGGTGCCTTAGGAGAGTCTGTCCATGTATCATTGAGCTGCTTTGTACTTACAAAGAACAGATATCATTTCCCCATTTTATAGACGAGGAAGGCTACAGGACTAGGAAGTGGTAGGGCTGAAACTTGAAGCCGGGTCTTCTGGTTCCTAATTCAGGGCTGCCTTCACTACTTCTCACTCTCCAAGCAGAGTTCATCCCTCTCCTTCTTGACTACCATCTGCTAGCTGTGTGCATTCCCATCTTTGGAGGTCAATTTCTTCATCTGTAGAGTGGGTCCATGAGCATTTTCCCATTTCCCAACAGCTCCCAATGAGATGGTGACAGTTCTGAGAGCCCCTCAAAAGCAGTCGACTTCTGGAGAATTGTGAGCTGGGGCGATTCTTGAGTTGCGATTTCTCTGACCCCTCTTTTCCCTAGGGGAAAGTGGGATGGAGATAATTGTGTGTCTTAGGCTTAAGAGCTACTTCTATCCTCTCCTTCAGAAAGAAAGTAAATATTTCAATTGTTAATCAAACAGTTAAGTGGAGTTCTCTTGAGATGGGCTGAAGTGTCTTGGAAAACTCCCTAAATTGGGAAGAAAGCAAGTTTTGTAGGGCAGTAGAAAGTAGGATAGATATTTAAGGTCTAGGATCTGGATTCAAATCACATCTCTGACACTAATTAACCAAACCAGTTAAATTCACTGGGGCTCAATTTTTTCATTTGTCAAATGATTGATCTTTGAGCTCTTTCCAGGCTTCCTCATAACATGTAGCTACCACTGGAGTTTCTTAAGGTTTTTCTACTGAATCGTCCCTTTAGTGAGGTCTCCAAATCCTAGTACATCCCAGACTTATGGAACTGGAAAGGCTGGAAGGGGCCTGAAAACAGAGGATGGCAGAGTTGGAAGGGATCTGAGAAAAGGGGATAGCAGAACTGGGAGGAGCCTTAAAATAGGGGAAGTCAGAGCTGGAGGGGTTTTAGAATAAGGGATGTCAGAGCTGGGAAAAGCCTTAGAACCCTAACCCTAAATCTTATGATCTTTCCAGCTGGATTCTAGGCCCGAAGTTGACATTAATTTCCTATGTGGTTTTGAGGAAGCTTTCTGTGTCTTTCCTCCTCTGATAAATAAGATAGGAAAGCCATGAGTCCAAAGATCTCCTTCAGAGAGTCATCTAGTCAGTCAGTTGCCTTTTGTTTTAGTTTTAAAAACTAATTTTATTTAAAAAGTATTTTATTTATTAAAAAGTAAAATTTCCCAATTATATGTATATTTTTAAATAATCATTTTTAAAAGTTTTGAATTCCAAATTCTCTCTCTTCTTCCCTCCAACCTTCCTTCCTCCTTCTTGGAGAAAGCAAACAATTTAATATCGATTGTATGTGTAAAGTCATTTAATGTGCATTTATTAAGTGACTACTGTGTGTCAAGCACTGTGCTCTGGTACTCTATGACTTTATGGCTCTCTGAATGTTTCTGTGAATAAATGGAAGCAGGCAGCAATTCTAACACAGCTCAAGGACTGAATCAGTTTGTTTTCAGACCCAGACCCCTTGTTTTTCCAAGGTCAAGGCTGGCCAGGCTATGCCGGATGCCTGCTGGGACACTGACTTGGACTTTCAGTTTTGGGAAATGCTTTGATTTCATCAGAAGGTCTTTCTGCTGATTGTAGGTTTCCTGCTGGGCCTAGACCTTACCCAGAGTATGCTCTCATGGGGCCGGACTGATTATAGTGGTGCTGAGAGCCTCACTAGTTTTATTTGTCCACAGAGCCTTATGGGGGAAAGAGGATAAGAGGAAGGAAGCTTCAAGGTCATAATTAGGGAAGCTTTGGCTGAGCATCAGAATCTGGACCTGTTCTATCTGATGTTTACATCCAGAAACCTGAACTTGGAAGAGGCAGTCACAGGGAATGGGAAAGGCACAGAACTGAGCCTCAAGAGACTTGGATTTGAATCCTGGCACCCACATGATGGGGACCCATGGCTACCACTGAATGTCCATCCCCACTGTCCTTTCAATGAGGTTTTTTAATCCTTGTATATCCAGAAATCATAGATCTGGGAGGGCTTTTAGAACAGGGATGTCAGAGCTGGGAAGGACTTTAGATATATCCTAAGCTAATCCTCTCAATATTACACAGGAAACAACTGAGGGCTAGAGAGAAGAAGGACCTTTTCTTGAGGTCACACACTAAGCACTACATGACTGGGACAGGATCTTGACTCCGCTCTCAATGTTCCTCCTAGGAACATTGTCCCTCTCTGCCCTCGCTGGTAACAATAACCATCAATCCAACAAGCTTCTAGATTTGGCAAACTCTTTCTCTCCATTATCTCCTTTGATCCTCACATGTCCTAGCAGCAGGTGCCAGAGATATTATTTCCATTTTGCAGATTAAGAAACTGAAGCTCAGGAAGAATAAAGGGCTTGCCCTGAGCTTGTCCAAAGTTAGAGTCAAATCCAGGTCCCTCAGGTCAGTCCCAATGCTTTATATAGTATTTGAAAGTTTACAAAGCATTCTACAAAGATTAAATCATTTGATTTTCACAACAACCTAGGGCTGTTATTATTCCCATTTTACAGATGGGGAAGTTGAGCTTATGAGAAGTTAAGTGCCTTGTCCTGGGTCACTCAGCTGGTATATATGTGTGTGTATATATATATATATATATATATATATATATATATATATATATATATATATAAATTCTTCCTGATTCTGAAGTCTTTTACTCTATCCACTGGACCACCAAACACTTCTACTGTAGTCTGGGAATTTCCAATTTCCAAATGATTCAGGGGCTCATGGAATAAGGTCAATGTCTGGGTGATCCAAACGTGGACAAGGGATCCCCTCATGACTCCCGGAGAGTGGAGAATACCTTTGATGAGTGTTGGTCTCTCTGTTTCATGTCTTGATATCCTTTAATAAATCAGGAACTCACTGAGCACAGTTCTCTCTGTTTGTTTCTGTAGAGCCTCCTAAAGGAGACCCATAGCCAATCAACAGAACTTGTGTTAATTCTCCATCCACACAGGAATAGCCAAGTGGATGAAGATGTCATACTATGAGATAGACACCTCATAGAATTGGTCCAACAATATCCATATCTCAGATGATGCCAGTAGACAATGAGCTGGTCCAGGAATTGAGGAGAATAAGTTGGATGACTTTTGGATTGACTATGATCAGTAGACTGTGGTGACAGCTCCAGGATCAAATATAAAATCTTGTTTGGCATTCAAAGCTCTCCATAACCTAGCTCACTTCTCTATTCCCAGTGTTCTTACACCTTACTCCCCAAAATGTACTCTCCAATCCAGTGACACTGCCTCTTGGCTGATTCAAGTACTCGAACCTCCACCTCTCAACTCTGGGCATTTTTCTCACTGTCCACCATGTCTGGAATGCTTTCTCTCTTCATCTCTGCTTCCTAACTTCTTTTATGTCTTTAAGCCTTGACTTTTTGGTTCTTTTAAATCTCAATTAAAATCCCATCTTCTATAGGAACAATCTTTCATTTTTAATTTTCAATCTAATTTTTAATTAAAATTTGATTTGATTTAATTTTTAAACAATCTTTCATTCTTGTGGTTGTTTAATTGTGTCCAACTCTTTCTGACCTGATTTGGAGTTTTCTTGGCAAAGAGTGATTTTCTATCTCCTTTTACAAACTGAGACCAGGTTATGTGACTCACATAGCTATGACATGTCTGAGGTCAAATTTGAATTTAGGTCTCCTCGTGCTCTGACTTTTAACAATCTAGCAACCTTCAAGCTTTTCTTAACATCTCTCAATTCTAGAACTTCCTCCTGTTTTTATTTCTTATTTATTCTGTATATAGTCCAATTGTACATATTTGTTTACACGTTGTCTTCCCCTTTAAACTGTGAATTTCTTGAGGGCAGTAAACTCTCTTTTGCATCTTTTTGTGTCTCCAGTGCTTAACAAAATGCCTGGTACATTAAGTATTTAATAAATATTTATTGGTGATGAATTTATGGGCAGGACTCACCAAGGATGTGTGGGCACAAATGGGTAGCGATGTGCTTCTTTGGAGGAAACATTTAAATCAGTGAGATGACAGACCCATTGGTATATTGGGATAGACTCTTTTGCTGGTTATTCTCTACTAGGAAGTATTTGAAAAGTTGCTTAGGAACTTTGGGGCTGGGGGAGTGGAGTAGGGGGAAGGGTAGACAAAAGAATAACTCGGAGAACAGCACTGGAAGCTACCCAACCTGGTAATTCCTATATGTTTAATTGTTTTTTTTTTATTATAGCTTTTTATTTACAAGACATATGCATGGGTAATTTTTCAACACTGACCCTTGCAAAAACGTCTCTTCCAACTTTTCCCCTCCTTCCCTCCATCCCTTTCCTTATATGACAGGCAGTCCCACACATGTTAAACATGTTAAAGTTTATATGCGTAACAGTGAACGTGCTGTTTCCCCCAATAAAATGTAAGCTACTTGCGGGCAAGGATTGTTTTGTTCTTGCTCTTGTATGCCCAGTGTTTAGCACATAGTAGATATTTTGTAAATATTTGCTGAATTAAATGAGAATTGACTTCCTCCGTGGGGAAAAGGACTAATTGTTCTTTCGCTGGCCAAGATAGGCAGGGATTCTATTTCATAGAATCACAGTTTCTCAGAGCTAAAAGTAATTCTCATCCATCTCCTGGAAAAAGCACAACTACCCTCTTTAGCATCCTTGATCCACCATCTTGCCTGTGTTTGATCACTTCTAGAGATGGGGAACTCACTCCCTGTCCAAGGCAACCTGCTTCTGTCTCAGGCAGCTCTAAGTGGGATGAAATTCCCCCCAACCCCTCTTACTTGGAGCTGAAGGCTCTCTCCCTGTTGCTTTCCCCCCATCTGTAGCATTGCCTCTCTTTGCAAAGATGAAAATGATTAGCAGGACGAGAAGCATTCTGGGCAGCTGGAGATGAGTCATGGCAGAACTAATGAATTCTTCCCCGTGGTCAGATTTGCTGAAGTAGAGAGATGCAGGCGTGAGTTTCAAATTCAGAATCTCTTATGCCTTATTCCTTGGACCAATTTCTCTTTTCCTTTTCTTTATACCGGAGTCCACAAAGCTTCCTCTAGTTGCAGCCCTCAGAGGGACAAGGCAGTTTGACTGAAGCTGAATGCATGGAATGGAGCCCCTTTTTCATCTCTGTTTATTAATTATCCATCTCTTCTTCCAAGCCCAGCTTTCCTTCTGTGTCCTCTAGAAAGTCCCAGCTGAAAGTGATCTTTTCTTATTTATATTTCTCCCATGGCCCAGAGACAGAGGCTCTGAGCTTATATCTATCCATTCAATCTTAGGGATTAGTCTCCCCCAAATCGCTTTCTTTTTCTCATTCACCCTATTCACTGGTACTCCTAGAAAACCTCAGAAAATAACTTATGTTTAGGTTGCCACATATATAGGCAAAGGAGTCTCCAGAATCTGTATAAATACTCAAAGTAGCCTTCTCTAATGCAGGGTTGGGAGGGAGAGAGGGAGACAATTCAAAATTTGAAATGTAACAGAAGATAAATATAATTAGAAAAGAACAAAAAAAAAGAAAAAAAGAAATTCTTCAAAGTTTTCATGTGAAAAAATATTCAGGTAACCCAAATATATTAGGTATGAGACAGCTTTTATTTTATCACCATGGAAAATGAAGAAAAATCTCAAGGACTCATAATACCTTATAAACAAGTTGTGCAATTCTCTTTCCCATGGTTAGCACAAAATAGAAACTTCATAAGTGCTTATTCATTTTCCTGACTTTTAAATGGATTCTACTTTTCCATGTCGTCCCTTAGATTCATAGTTTTGCTGGGATTTGAGCTTCCTTTAGAAGGAAAATGAATTTGGGGTCACTACACAAGCAACTTTCTTTCCCATCAGGTCCGCCATTTTGGAATGTCTTCTAATAATGATGTAAAATAAAGTCCAAGCTTTCTTATTTTCCTGGAGTGTGGCTGTAGTCCCTTGACGTTTCTCCATCTGTGGTGGCAGGGTACAATTATCCCATTTTTCAATGGAAGTACAGTGTTATTCAAAGAATATTTGACATGGAGTCAAATGAACTGAATTTAAATCACAGCCCTGACACTTACGGGTTGTGTGATCATGGGAAATTTGTTGGACCTAAAAAGATGAGAAGACTATTTACCTTCCCAACCTGCCAGGGCTGTCATTAATCAGTCAGTCAGTAAGTATTTATTAAGTGCTTCCTATGTATCAGACACCATTTTCAATACTGTAGATGCAAAGAAAAAGGAAATAAATGATCTCTTCCCACAAGGAACATGTATTCTAATGAGGGAAGGCCATGTAAATAAGAGTAGATGGAAAGTTGTCTCTGAGGGCAATGGTGCTATAAAGTGCAAATGAGAGTTCTCATTATTATTAGTCATTTGAGTGTTCATTTTAATTACCTTGTGTCACATTTCCTTATATATATGACTTCCTTTCATGTGATATTACTCATGAACGCTGAGCTCTTGCCAAGATGACCTATTTGCCTTTTCCCAAAATTCTCACTCTCTTACTCACCTTCATATCTTTGCAAGAGACAGTCCTGATGGTCCAGATCTAGGGAAGGTGACAAAGCCCATGAGTCCTTAAATTGCAGGCAGGCTCTGTCCCATTGGTGTGGCCCTCTACCAACCAGGAAAGGGCATCATTAGTGAGATGCTTGGGGTAGGCTCTGGGGAAGGGGATGGGCCCTTCAGAGGGCATCCTGCGGATGTCCCTGGGGTTGGGGTCATCCTTCCCACTGGGGGAGAACTGGATAATTTCTCAGGTCCCTTCTCGCATTAAAACTCAGTTAATTCTGTCTTATTTGTGCGACAGGTATTGATGGAGTGGATCAATAGCACCCTTTTTCGGGAACACATAGTAGTCCAAAACCTAGAGGAAGACTTGTTTGACGGCCTTGTTCTGCATCATCTCCTGCGTAAGATGCCGATGAGAGAAAGCCTCAGTTCATGGCTTGGTAGAGCTGGAAGGAACATCAGGGATGATCGTGTCCAGCCTCTCCTTTACAGATGAGGAAAGAGAGGTTCAGAAAGGGGGGTGATCAATAGGAAGTCAGCATGATGCAGTGGGATGAACAAAAAATTTGAACTCAAACCTGGGATTCAAACCATTAATCTGTTCTTTCCTGGTGATGTAATGTTGGGTCAGTCCCATCCTTTCTGTGTGCTCAAAAGCATACTAGAATGAGTGTGACGGAGGATTCCTGAGGCTATCTCCATCTCCCCTCTTTTGTAAATCAGAAAAAATGAAGTTCAAGGAAATGTCTGGTCCCAAATCACACTAACAGTAAGCATTGGAAGTGAAATCTTAACCCAGGCTCTCTGACTCTGAATAGCACTGCCTCATGCCTCAGTTTTTTCTGTAAAATGAAAGAATTTGATCTCCAAGTCCCCTCAAAAATGTGAATCTCCAATCCCAGGACTCATCCAAGCTCATACAGTAAATTAGCAGTGGAATTGGGCTTGGAACCTGGGTCTGGGCTTGGGTTCTGGCTCCTTCACCATGCAATAGCCCTTTCCTGATGGCCAAGAAATGACCTGTGTATTTACTGTGTGTGTCTGAGATTGTAGGAGGCTTTCCAAGGAGACATCAGTGTCGAGGTGGACGGGGCAGCTGAAGGGAAAGGGTACCAGGTTGTTCTGGGATGGCACTATCTGCGTTGGTTTCTAGACAGCTTTGGGGCAGGAGAAGCAAAAGCAGAATCACAAGAAGTCAGAGCTGGAGGGACAGGCCAGAGCCAAGAGGTCAACCTTTGAGGAAAGGCCTCTGTAACTCATTCAACAAGTAGTTATCTAACCTCTCCTTGAATACTTCCAGGAAGGGGGAACTCACTATCTTGTTAGGCTGGAATGATTTACACAAGAATTACTCATACCTGTTTTGAGCAAATGAAGGATCAGAGCTTTTGACATATTCCAGGAAAGGTATTCAGCTCAGATTGTTTTGTGTTCTGAAGCCTAACCCAGTCCTGACAAATTTGCTGTTCTGTTCCCAGCACTGGCATTCCAGGTTCTAAGGCCCCTCCTAGCTCTGACCTTTTCTGTTTTAAGTCCTTTTTTTAAATCTCTGATATTTCATTTTCTAAGATACTTACTAGTCCTGATGTCCCTGTTCTAAGGCCCTTCCCCGTGCTGAAATTCAAGGTTCTAAGTTCCTTCTAGCTCTGACATTCCAAGTTCTAAGATAATAACCAGCCTTGATGTTCTCTGTTTTAAGGCCCTTCCCAGCTCTGACCTTCACTGTTTTAAGGCCCTTTTATCTCTGACATTTCATTTTCTAAGATACTTAGCCCTGATATTCCCTGTTCTAAGGCCTTCCCCAGCACTGACAGTCCAGGTCCTAAGCTCCTTCCTAGCTCTGACTTTGAGGCTGTTTCTGAGACCTAAAGAAAACTGAAGGACTTAAGTTCCCTACATCTGAGACCTTCACTGTCCTATTGGTTGTACCCTGGCTTAGTTCTTGTTTTCCCTTTTTCTCTGACACCTTCAGAGAAGCTCGCATCTATCACATTGGAGGTTGAAGAGATCGCTTTGACGGCTAGCAACCAGAAGAGGAAGCTCACTATTGTACTGGAGGCGCTGCACCAGTGTTTGCAGCTGGAGGAGAACTCGGCCAAATGGAATATGGAGAGTAGGTATCACTTATCTCTGTCTGACTCTTTGCCTCAGCACAACATGATGGAGGCTCTGGTCAGAACTTGCTTATAAAATCAGGTGGAACTTCTGAAGGCAAGTCTCCTGTCTATCACCTGGCCTAGAACTGGAGAAAGTAGTAAAGATCCCCAAGTAAGAACAAAGTTCCCTTTTTATTTTTAAATTAGAATTGTGGTTTCATTGGTGGTGAGAATTCCTAATTTTCCTCATTAATAATTATAATTAATAATTTCCTCATTCTCTTTTTCTCCTATAACTCATAGACTTAGAGTTGCCAGAGTTAATAAAAGGTTGAGGTGATTTGTATAGGATCATATAATCATTACAGATCAGAGGCCGTATTCCACAAAATTCCTATTTCTGAAACATTTTCACAAAGTGCCTTCCTCTAAGGGACAGAGAAGACATGAGTCTTTATTCTCCTTTGCCCTGCATCCTGATACTCCTCCCTCGGTCAGTGGGACTGGCCCTTGTTTAATAAAGTGATTTAATGGGACATTTCATGACTCAAGTGTAGTTTGTGCTACCCCAGACACCACAACTTTTAGTGATGGCTGTGCTGTGAAGGGGTCTCATATGGCTCCAGATTCCAGTTCTGACACTCACTGTGTGACTTTGAGAGACTGACCCCCCTTCTGCCCACCCTTGGTCTAAATCCTCCGAGAGTGGGTTTACCAGGACATAGTGCAGGGGGACTTATCACCAGAGGCACTCTACCTCTCTTAGTACAACCTAAGGCTGCAGGATAGCTTTTATAGAAGCTCTGCTACTCCACTGACTCATACTGAACCTGTGGGCTATTAAAACTCCACTTTTTCTTTTCCCCTCCACGTTCCAGTTCTTCTTCATGTGGACTACTGCCTCCCCTGCCTCATGCTTAATTTAATTCTGTTCGATTTCAACAGGCATCTTCAATAAGGACTTGTTGGCCACTCTCCATCTCCTGGTGGCCATGGCCAAGCACTTCCAGCCGGACCTGGCCCTCCCTGCAAATGTCCAAGTGGAAGTAGTAACAACTGAGGTAACTGGATACTTGTGGAGACCAAGGGGCTTTGACACTCTCTTCCTGAATAGATCTTTGAGCACTCATCACCTTCTCCTTCCTTCCTTGCTTGTTAGAGCACCAAGAGTGGCTTAAAGACCGTGAAATCTGTGGAGCAGATCACCGATTGCAAGTAAGCAAAAGGGAGAGGAGGCACTGACTGGGACATGGGTGGGGATCTAGCAAAGGAGACTGAGAAGGAAATGTCAGCACCCTGCCAAGAAGAGCAGAGGAGAAAGCAGCCAGGAAAGGGGCTGGTCAATAATGACAAGTGTTGGGGAGAAGTTGAAAAGAGGCCATTGGACTGAGCAATAAAAGGAACATTAGTGATCTTGAAGAGAACTGGTTCATTTGGGTGGTGGTGATAGGAAAGAGACTTCTGGCTTGAAAAGTGAATAGGCTCCTAATTCTGACCTTCCCTGTTCTAAGCATCCTCCCAGGACTGATATTCCTTTTTCTAAGACTCCTTCCCAATTCTGACATTCCCTGTCCTGAGCGTCTTTCAAGTCCTGAAATTTCCTGTTCTAAGCTCCCTCCTCATTTTACCATTCCTTGTTTTAAGGCTTCTCCCAGCTCCGATACTTTGTCTCCTAAATCTCGTTTCTGATATTCTTTGTTTCTGTGATTGAAACGCTGAAGAGAAAGATATTTTAAAATGTGATATTAAAAAGTTTATATGTGCTGAAGAGTTAATTTACCAAGTCCCTTCCCTCAAGCATCCTATTGATCCAATAAATTCCCTTTCTTTGCTGACTGAAGCACTCTACAGGGGAGTGCTGTGGCATCCATTCTGAGTGTGACAGCAGGCCTGAACAAGCCTCTTGTCCGCCTTTTGCACAAAAGGGATGCCCATGATTTGTTCCATATTGGCAAGGAAAAATCACCCCCATTTCACAATTGAGGAAACAGACATCTTGTATATATATATCAATGTATATAGGATCACTCAGCTAGTCGGTGATAGAACTTCTGGTCGCCAGTAATTAATTATTACCTGACAAACGGCCATTTTTGGTAAAGTGAGAATTAGGGGTTTCCGTAGGAAAAGCAGAAAGCTGAGCGAGACATGGCAAGAAATCGCCTCCCTCTCAGCGATGCCATAATGAATAATTATGATCATCTTATGCTTCTTTCTCTCTGGGTCATAAAGCCCCCTTGTTTTCTGTGTGGGATGTAAGATAGTTCAAGGGATTATGTCCAGAGTTAAGGTTTATAACCCTTTCACAGAAGGTAGCTTCTCCTAACCCGCCATCTCCATTTGTTCTGCGTGTGTGAGCATATATGCCCTGCAGTTTGTCCAGAGGTGCCGGTGATGGATGGTCCAGGTAAAGCCTCTGGGATGGCTGGAGCCCCGTCAGCTTCGCTGACTCCTGCAAACCTCTGCGGAGGAGCTGCTGACTCGGGAAGCTCTGCTTGAGCCACTTTGCGCTGCCCAGCCTCCCGCTGTGCTTAAGTGGGGCCGCAGGCGGAGGACGGATGTTAGCTGCAGATGGGTTCTTAACCACTTTCTTTTTTCTTTTTCTTTTCCTTTTTTTTTTCTTTTTTGTCTTTAGCACGGATTCAGATCAGCAGTCAAGTAAGTCTTTCCCTCCAGGTGAAAAAGCGGAAATCTCTTCCTATTACTCAGTTGTTTCTAGAGACATACATGATGAATGATCTTTCCTTGTTTTTAATTCCATTTTGCCCTACAAACATTTATCAAACATCTCTTATGTTCTTGGGGAGGGGAAGCAGGTCATAGATAATAGAGTCACTTAAGAGCCAGGAAAATCTGGCTTCAAGTCTGGCCTTTGACATCTACTTACCAAGTTACTTTTACTGTCAGTGCCTCAGGTCAATGTCAGTGGATGAAATGCTTTCATAAAGGGATTTTCTATATTGGAAAGTCTCTATTCTGAAAAAAAAAATGCCATAGACCTTAACTTCCCTAACCTTCATAAAACTATAGGTCTGATTTGGATACTGAAGATATCAAAATGAAAAAAAAATTAGTTTCTGCCCTCAGAAACTTTTTTTAAAGAGTCCTTTATAGGGGGAATACATAAGCTAGTCTCATAGTCTAGCATGTAGCTCTCCAGTGTCCTGTCTATTTGTCTGCCTCCCTGCCTGTCCATCTGTCTTTTTGGCAATGGATTGTGTTGGAAATGGCAAGGGACTGAGAGTAAGAGACCTGGGCTCCAGTTTTAGTCTCTAGCCCCCAGAGAAGGGAAGCCCTGTAATGACAGCCCTTTCTGGCTCAGCCTTTCTTCATCTCGCAAGTAATAGAATCCTAATGAAGCTTTTATTGAATATGTTTCTGCAGAAGTCGACATCTTTGATGAATTATTTAAACTGGCCCCAGAGAAAGTGAATGCTGTCAAAGAGGTAAATGAGACCCCAGTTCTTCTGAACGCCAACACACAGCAGCCCATTGCAGGTTGTTCTGGGAGTCTCAGTTCTATTTTTTTCCCCTCTTTCTCATAGGCAATCGTGAAGTTTGTCAACAAGAATATGGAGCGTTTGGGGTTGTCTGTGAAAAATATTGATACCCAGGTAGGGACTCCCAAAATAGTACCTGGGAGGCTGGCTACCAAGCTCCTCACTTTTCCTTTGGATATTTATTAAAAATAAATTTTCTGCTCTTATGATAACTTGGGTGATGGTTGGGAAATACCTTTAGCTTGAAGTAGACAGAAAGATTCATGTTGATAAGTCCTTCCCTATAAAGTTGTGATGCTTTTCTCATGTTAGGGACTATTTCTTTTTTCCTTTCAACAAACCCTTGTGGGGTTGGGGAAAGGCGGTTAGAGTGAGATTCAACAGTATACTCACGATAGAGCACTATGCATGGTGCTGGAGATATAAAAGTGAAATAAAACCTAGTCTCTGACCTTAAGGAGCTTAGAATCCATTTGTGGGTATATGACATGGAGAGGTTTCATGGGCTAGAGGAGAGAGAGTTGGGAAGATAGGCATTCTTGGTTCAAGTCCCACTTTGGACCCATCAGTAAATCACTTAATGTCTCAGTGTCTCAGGCAGCTCTCTATGGACATGGGTTGAGCAAAAAGTACTATTCAGTGGGGGCAAAAGGAATTTCATCACTGGGAATTATCGGTGAGTTGTGTATCCCCCAAATATGACAGACAAATGAGTATGATGCAAAGAACAAAGAGAGACCGAGGGAAAGTGCTTTAGAAACAATTAAGGAAGAAATCACATTGTGTGGGGGAGTTCAGGGGAGGTTTCATAGAAGAGACAGCATTTGAGCTGAGCTACAAAGAATGAAATAGGGAGATTTGTTGTTCCAGACATGGAGATGCTGATTGCTCCAAGGTGAAAGATGCAATGTTGCAGTCAGATGAGAGGTAATAACCTAATTTGGCTGGAGAGTAGACAAGATGAAAGGAGCAATGGGAATGAGAGCTTGGAGCCAGAATCTGGAGGATGTTTCCTCCTCAACTGAGATTGTATTTTTGTACTAGAAGTAACAGGGAGCCCTGATGATTTTTGATCATTATGGTAAATGATACAGGAAGCAATGAACAAAGACAGTTCTTTCTAGCAGCTTCACAGGGAAAGAGAGGAGAGACATAAGCCATCAGGCTAAAGGAATGATGGGATCAAGGAATTTTATTCATTCATTTCATAAACATTGAAGCACCTACTATGTGTTAGCTCCAGGATTGGAGCTAGAAAATCTTTCATTTCTCCTTGTGTCTTATCAACATTTGGACTCTGCCTGACTGTTATCAACAGACTGTGGATCTGTATCTCTCTATGCATCTTTATTATTCGTGGATTTTCGCTCCTGGATCTCTGCTATTTCTGACCTGCTGAGTGACCCATGTAAAAGGATCAGGTCCGGAGAAGAAGGAGAAACCATTTGGAGACGGATGAATGGAAGGGATGACATACAAAGCAGGGCTACTGTGTCACTCTTCAGTATCTGCTGAGAAACTCTTAGTCCAAGACAAATAGCAGGCATCCAAAAGTCATCTGAGGAAATTCCATTATGGAACTTGAGTGATGACTTGCCTCAGATAGCTGATTTCCTCCTTGATACCCCTGAGGCTTCTCCATGGGATTATATTAGTGTAGGTTGCAGTGACATCACGTACCACTTTCTCTCTATACACAGGCAGGGATTCATGGATTCCTTATGATGGCCCTATTTGATGACTGGTGTGAAGGTGACCCTGGGTTCTCAAAGGCCCTTCTAAAGGAATCTAGAAGCTATCAGGTCCCACAGAGGCTGAAAAAGCTCCTTTAAGTGGAAGGCAACTCTGAAGCTACCCAATCCTAGCCCCTCATTTTTATGCAACAAAAAACTGAGGCACTGAAAAGGAAAATGACTCAGTATCATAGGAACATAGATCTAGAAGTAGGAGAGATGTACTAGACTCCATTTCTACTGAGAAAACTGATTGCTAAATTTTTCAGTGTGAGCATTTAAACCTTGCAAATCAGCAAATCGGGACTTGGTTTATTGTTTAGTTGATTGTCTAGGCTTTAAGAAAGTAATGGAGAAAGTATTAGCAATGCAGATTGAACTTAGAAGTATATCCTGGACACAGTTTTTCTTTTGGAGACTTGGTTATTAGACCTTTATCAGCACCCCTACCATAAGTAACCTAAAAAGTCATCTAGTCTGACTACCTATTTTACAGATGAGAAATTGAGATAGGAAGATTAAGTGACTTTCTCAAGATCACTAAGATAGCAAATCATAGAAAAATAGATCTAAATATACACAATTACAGTGATGGTACTTAAACCATAAAGCCATATTTTTCCTTCCTCCATCTTTCCCTCCCTCCTTTCCCTCCCTCCTTTCCCTCCCTCCTTCCTTCCTTCCTTCCTTCCTTCCTTGCTTCCTTCCTTCCTTCCTTCCTTCTTATTTTTTTTTTTTTGCTGAGGCAATTGGGGCTAAGTGACTTGCTTAGGGTCACACAGCTAGGAAGTATTAAATGTCTTAAGACCAGATTTGAACTCAGGTCCTCCTGATCAGCAGGGCTGGTTCTCTAACCACTGCACCACTTGGCTGACCTTTTCCTTTCTTCTTTAAAAAAATTAGTTTTTTTTTATTTCTCCGGGAATTCCCATTAAGGAAGCTTTCTTTATTCAAGCAAATTGCCCCAAGCAAGACTTCTTTATGCTGTAAGTGTTCAGAGTTGCCAGGGACACTGAGAGATTAACTCAAGTTCCACAATCAGTATGTGTCAGAGGTAGGACCATTGTCTTGACTTTGAGGTTGACTGTCTAGCCACAATCCACAGGGTTTGGCTCCATGTTCTTTCCCTCTAGTGATGTGGAAGCATTTCGATCTATACCAGAGGAAGCACACACACACTCATACACACATAGAGCCCTCTTTGATATCAAAGACATCAAATATTAGACTCCTAGAAATAAATGGGATTTTTGTCCCCTTTCTGGCCACTCCCAGATGTACTGGAATCACAGCAGGGTAATAAAATACCAGAGCTCTAAGGGACCTCAGAGATCCATTCTGTCGGCATCTCTGAGAAGTACTTTATTTCCTTGAAGACTTCCAGTGAGAAGGTAGCTCATTCCCTCCTGGAGAATGTCATTTACTTATTGGAATATTTGGGTTTTTTTTCATCTGCAGAGCCACAAGTAAAACTTGTAGCCTACTTTCCTCATCCCTGTACAGGATATTGTCTTCCACCTCCTCCTGTGCACAGGCTACCCTCTCCTATGTACTACATTCTTCCTCTTCATGTCTACCTCTTGGAAGCCTTAGATTTCTTTATGACTCAGGTCACATTCCACTAAACTCCTAGCCTACAGTAGGTGCTAAATCAGTGCTTATTGGATTGAACGCAATCCATTTCTCAGCAACACAACCACCAACTAGCTCACTGTGCCTTCTTTCGCAGTTTGCAGATGGAGTTATTCTAATTTTGTTGATCGGGCAGCTTGAAGGCTATTTCTTGAACTTGAAAGATTTTTTCCTGACCCCCAGTTCTCCTGCTGAAATGGTGAGTTGCTTCTCGCAATCCCCAAAACGTACCAGGTGTCAAAGACACAAGAATAACAGTGAGACAATCTTTACCCTCATGCTCTTTTAATCTGATGGAAACTTTGGACAGTTCCAGTACCTGGCATAAGGTCTGGCAGGCAGGCAGACAGTCGATAAACTTTAATAAAATTCTCCTGTCAGCCAGGTGTTTAATAAATGCTTGTTAAGTGACTGATTGATAAAGTCACTTGAGAGTTCTGACCCATAGTGTCCTTTTCTGTCAAGTAGAACTGAAGCTAGTGGCCCTTCCCCTGCAGGGCACATGAGAAATACTAGACAGATGTGGGCTGCTCTTCCTGATGAAATCCCAGATGCTTGAAGAAGGGAGGTGAAACCATTCTGAACATCAGCTTTCTAGTTCCAGTTTCCTCCCATTCCCAGAGAGAGATGGATGGGAAGAAAAGATCTGTTGATTGCTTGCTCACTGGGGAAAGGGATTATAGGGGTAGATATGGAGGAATGGCCCCCAGTTTCCCCATGATGAAGCTGAGGAAGGGAAGGAGCCTTGGCTGGGGGACGACACACTGAGCCTGGAGGACTGACCTTTGTGAAGCTTTCATCCCCTCTTCCCCTTCTAAGCTGGGGTCTCTTGTCACCCAGAGCCCCATCAGGGCTTCCTGTCCCTTGTGTAAGCAGGAGGTTTCTGAACTAGATGAGCTCACAATCTGAGGAACTGCTCTTTCCCCAGGCAATGGCTGCAAATACATTTGCAAGATAATTAGATGCTTTTCCTTTTGTCAAAGCCTGTCAGGGTCCTTGAGAGATAGGACAACTCAACTAGAAGCTCAGAAAGAGAATTATAAAAAAAGAAGCCTGGAAGGGACCTTAGAACATATGGTGTTAGAACATGGACTATAGAACGGGGAATATCAGAGCTGGGGAGGGGCCTGAGGATAAGGGATATCAGGCTGGGAGGATAGGGAATGTTAGGGTTGGGTCTTAGAACAGGGGATGTCAAGAGCTGGAAAGGCATTAGAACATGGAAGATCAGACTGGGGAGGGGTCTTAGAATAGGGGATGTCAGAGCTGGGAGGGAGCTTACATTTTAGTTAGTGGGCCTCCTTCTTTTCAAACTTCTAGACTGAAGCTCAGAACAATGACTTGTCCAAGACCACACTGTCAGTATGTGGCAAGGCCCCCTGACACCCTAAGCCCACAACTTATTCTTGACTCCCTTCCTCGCCAGCCAGAACCCAGGAACTGTCTTAGGATTTCACCTGAGTTTCGGTGCCTCTTCCTTCTCCCTCCCCATCTTGGATGATCTCCATACCTTTCCCTGCTGAGGAAGAAGAGATTCTGTTCTTTCTTTTCTCATCTGTGGCCTTTTCTCTTTCCAGCTGCATAATGTTAACCTGGCCATAGACTTGCTGAAGGAAGGAGACCTCCTTCATTACCCGGTCAACCCCGAAGGTCCGTGAGAGCCTGGGAAAATGTTCCTGAGATGGGGTCAATTACTTTGGCCTTGGTAGCTAGAAACAGGCCTGGCCTTCCTGGCTGGCCAGAAAGCAGGCTCCTGGGAGCCAGGAAGCCCACGCTTCTGACTCAGCTGCTGCCTGTGCATCTGTCTGGATGACTAATGTCAATCAACAAACGTTTATTAAGCACTTACCATGTGTCAGGCTCTGTGCAAGGCACCCAGCATATAAAGAAACTAGATTATAGTCAGAAAGCCTGAAATTGTGTCCCAGATTGGAATCAGTACAGCATTACCTGTGAGCTTAAGCAGATATATCCTATGTCTGACTTTCAGTTTCCTTCTCGGGGGAATGAAGGCGATAGCATTTGCCGTGGCTGACTGCCTCGGTTTGTCAGAAATCTCAGACTTGGTCTTCAAGGATCAAAGTGGGGGTCAGTTCCAATCACAGACTACCTAGAGGAGCCAGTTTTGATTGGGAAGAGCCCCAGAAATAGCCACTTAAAATATCTAGTGATTATATCATGGGGTGCTCCATCCCCAAATCCTGTCCATGTCACTCCCAGGATACCACTTGTTGTCCATCGACCTTGCCCTGGAACCCATCATCATCATCTGCCTGGCCTGCTGCAACGGCCGCTCCACCTTTCCCTCCCTTACACTCCCTCCTCCCTATCCCCTCCACCATCATTTTTCTTATGATAGATCCACTCATGCCCCTGCTCTGCTCAACAAGGACTTCTATAAGTTTCCACTTCCTCTGCTTGGCCCTGGAGGACTTTTGTAATAATGCACCATCCTCCTATTCCATGTTATGTTCCAGAGCTCCCAGACCCCAATCTTTAGACCGCAGTCTTGCTCCTTGCAGTCTTACCCTGAGCAAGGTGCTTCCCTATCTGAGAACCTCACTGCCGTCATCTGTAAAAAGAAAGGTTTGGATCAGATCCTCTCTAAATTTCCTTTTGGTTCTTAATTGGCGATTTCACATTCTCCTGACTCTGGTAAATACCCAGTAAAAGGATTTTTTAAAATCTCTAATTACAGAGAAGGAAACTGAGGCTGGGGAGGGGTCATAGAGATTCAATTACAAGCCAGGGTTTCACACTTCCAAGTCTAGGCTGTCCTCCATGCTGTGGTCTGTGCCTTGCTTACTGGGCTGTGAGGAGCCTGGGGTGATTGATCCCCAGTAGGATTCTGCTTATCACCCGACAAACAATAGATATTTAATCAAGGTTTACCGAATGAACGAACAAACATAGAAATGTGCATCTCCCTCCTCTGTCCACAGACATCACCAATGGAGACACCAAAGCTACTCTGAGGGTTCTCTACAGCTTGTTTTCCAAACACAAGAAGAATGAGGTCCCCGAGGAGACCAAGATTGAAGTTGGGAGTTAGGAGTCCTTGAAGCTGGTGTTCCTCCAGAGTGGTTTGTGTTTCAGCCAATGCAGTCTTTGCATAAGTGTTTTACCCTTTAAGTAACAGGGATCTGTGAGTGAGAAGTCATGACATAGTTTGAAACCTGGGAATCTGCTTATGTTTTATTCCCAATAAATGTGAGCTTACCTCTTAAAAAATGTGGCCTTCTGACCTTGAATTAGAACTTAGTCCTTATGGGATATCTGACTGCCTGGGACATCTGATCATCTCTTTAACCCCTGTGATCATGAAGGCATGAGAAGCCTTCACCTAGGCTGCTGACAGCAGCTCTAAAGGCTTGTGTCTGGCTTTCTGATGCCCCAGAAGAAGCAGTGCTGGTGAATGGAAGCACCATTTCCATCACATAATCCCAGAACTAAGAGGGAAATCTGAGGTCATTGAATCCAGCCCCTATACATGTCAGAATCCCCTTTATTTCATTCCTGTCATGTGTTCATCTAGTGTTCCCTTGAACAGTTTCAGTAAAAGGAAAATCCCTTCCATCAATTTTTTGAATAGCACTTACTGTAATGTCTGGGCTAGCTTTCTGGAGGTCCTCGGGATCAGCCCGAGTCCTTGATCTTAGTGGAGGATATCTTGGTGTGATTATATCATTACAGCCTACTGAATATGTAGAGAACCATTACATCACCATGCTAAGTACTAAATGTAGATGAACTAGAGAACCATCATCTCATCAATCACACTGAGTTAACACCTTGTTGTAAGTATCCTTGTTTCAAGTATTCTTCTCCAGAGTTCCGGCCCTTTACACTTACTGTTAGGAAGCTTTTCCTTGTATCAAAGGACTGGAACTTGTCTCACTGGAAAGTATTATCTCGGTGTTCTGGTCATGTCAAGGAAGGTCTCTAACATTGGGTGGACCTGCTGCATTCAACTTATGGGAGAGTAAGGGTGAAAAGCACATGAGATGTGCAGACAAGAATGAACTATCACCTTCCTCTTTAGAGGGAACATGATCCTGCTGAGGATTCTACCATAACCCCCACATCGAGAGTAATAGGAAATGGGAGCTAAAGGGGACTCCAAAGGGGGAGGAAGCATGTCACTCAATCAGGAAACAGACAAGATTCCCTCTGTTATCCCTGATAAAGGATAATAGTCTCTAAGACACCTAGGAATGGGGAATTCACTACCGTTTACTAAAGAAAGGCTGGCTACATCACTAGTCAAGTCAGGTCAATGAGCATTTATTAAGCACTTAGTATGTATCAGGCACTGCATTAAGTGCTGAGGATATCAAAAGACACAGATCATGTTATCTTTTTTATCCTTCATGATTTTTGTTAAACTTCTAGTTATTCTAGAAAAGCCCTTTTCCTGAGATCTAGATGTACAGGGCCACTTGGAAGGGTCAAAGGAAAAAGGCAGAGCCAGATTCAAGGTTAAAGTATCCTAAAATATCAAAGCTGATAGAGCCTTTAGAACATACAATGTCAGAGCTGAGAAGGACCTTAGAAATCCATCTTCCTCATCGTCAACCACTGGAATTTATTGTTCTGAGATTCACAAGACATCTGGTGCCAACAAGTTTGAAAATAATCATCTTGCTTCTCCCAGAAAATTTAATTAAATCAGCTCACCAAAGGAACTGTATCTAAAACTAAATCCTGTGGCTATTTTCACATATTTTGTAGAAAAGAAATAAAAAAAGCTCTCCTTGGGGTGGCCTAATGGTCCTGCCTGCCTGTGGGGGAGCTCATGCGGAGCTTTCTCTTAACTAAGCCCTGGCATTTTCTGTTTTCCAAAGGAATCAAACCTTGCAGGAGGATTAAAGATGGTATTTTCAGGGCTTCATTTCTAGAGCCGAAGAGATTATGCCCAGAAATTGGCATTTTAGATAGAAAACCATCAAGGGAGAAAGGAACAGAGGAAGAGAGAGAAGGGATGTAGGTGGTATTCACAGCCCAAGGTCACCTACCATATAGGTTGTAGAATTGGTGCTTTGAGCTGTTCTTGATTATTCTTGGACATGTATTTTTACTTTTCATTGTCACCCTCATAATGCTTACTCCCATCTTGATGCTTTCACCTTTGTTGTTTTTTTCTATCCCTAAAAAAATCCCCCTCTTCTCTATCTCCTGGATGTAAGCCATCAAGAACCCATCTCCTTTACCCCACTCAGTCCACATGGATTTATCTCTCTTCTAAGTAGTTAGTTTTGGTCTGATCTTTCTTAGCACACAGAAAATGCCAGAAGGGACCTTAGTAAAAGCAAGGGGATCAGGGGTGGGGAGTGGGTAGTCCATAAGGTCAATACGATACAGATTCAGGAGGCAAGCCAGGGTTTAGAAATAGGGGAACTAGAGTTGGAGATTAGTGGGTAGAAAAAAAGATACAGTTAATAGGATTAGAGGTCAAGGTCCAGCCAGAGCAAATATGCTAAGGCAAACTCGGGAGCCTCAGAGTGGAGTCAAAGCCAGCTGGTATAGGGCAATCCTTAGGATCCAGGATTCTAGATTGTTACTGAATAAAGTCACAATGGCAGATACTCTGTGGAAAACCGTTCCAGGTTTCCACTTTACAAGCATCAGCAGTCATGGTCTGGACTGAGTTGCTGGCCAAGGTGCTGATTGGGCTTCCCAAAAAAGTCACCCTCATGCAGATGTAGGTCGTCACATCGTAGGGACCTCAGAGCATATCTCTAGTCCAACTCCTCCCTTTCCAGAGGAGAAAGATCTTAGGATTTCACATCTAGAGCTGGAAGGAACTTTGCTCATCTCGTCCAAATGACTCATTTTACAGATGAAGAAACGGGGGAGTCTTAAAGAGTTTGCTATTTGCCCAAGGTCACATAGTGACTCCACACTTCTCCATATTAGTGTTTATCAGTGTCACATGTCTTAG
The DNA here is from genome assembly GCF_902635505.1 of Sarcophilus harrisii. Taxonomy (NCBI): domain Eukaryota; kingdom Metazoa; phylum Chordata; class Mammalia; order Dasyuromorphia; family Dasyuridae; genus Sarcophilus; species Sarcophilus harrisii. The sequence continues at coordinate 8,039,911 of NC_045430.1, read as the reverse complement.
GCTGTAAGAATCCGAAAGAATCTAGATACTGACGTCGTATTATAGAGATACGCTCTACAAAATAACCATGAGGAGACAAGCGCCTCCTGGTGGTGATGATGGTAGAGGCAACACTGAGGCTTGAGACCTACTTTAATCCTAACTCCAGGCCCAAGGTGTTACTTCCTAATCATCCTTACCTTCACCAAGTGAGCATTCTCTGTCTACTCTTAGCTGAAAGTGACCTTTTGGGGAAGCAATACGGTGATAGACAACAAGAATTACAAAAACTGCTCATTCTCTTCACCACAATGAGTCCCCTACTAGCATGATTCCCTAAGGAGTTTATTAAAGTATGGAAAAAAAAATCAGGGGTAGCAGGCTATCCACAGCCAATTTTCTTTTGTTAATGACAAAACATTAGAAACAACCTGCATGCTGCTGATTGGGGAATGGCTAGAGAAATTGTGACATATGGACTGGAATGATATTGCCCACAAAGGACACGGTGAATGGGCAGAAGACAAAGAAATGTGAGAAGCCATGAAGCCGTGCAGAGGGAGGAAATCAGCACAGCCTGATGTAAATAATATGCCAGGAAGCAGTAATAATAACAGTAATAACTACATTTTGTAGCAACCGGCTTTGGTATCTCCTTTGCATTTAGTGTAGGATCATGTACATGCTCATGGATTATAGACATAGAAAGGTTCAGTCCCTCATTTACAGATGAAGAAACTGAGGGCCAGTGAGACAAAGAGATGTGTTCAGTGTCACTCAGGGAACAACAGATTTACCTCAGAATCAAGGCCCTTTTCATTATCATCCTATTGCCCACTTTCCTTTGGATAAGAATAGCATGTTTGCTTTTTTACAGATGTAGTAAGTTCCCTATAGTCTTATAAAAATCTCCCTGGTTTTGGGGACTTGGGCTTTCTTACAATAGAATGCTTCCATTTTAGACATACCTTTTCCCCCAGCATGGTCTTTAACCCTCTTCTGGGATTTCTACTTTTCCCATTGGTATTCTTCTCAGTACCTCTCTGTGGCAGCAGAGAGAGGAAATCAATCTGGCTTTTTTGAATCAGTCAATAAGCATTAATTAAGTGCTGATTATGTGCTGGATACTGTACTAAGCAATGAGTCCACTCTTCCCCCTAACACTCATGGTCCTGTTGTGTTTTATGGCTGTCCCAGAAATTGGGATGTTTGAGTGTGCATGGGGAACTGGGGTGTGTTGGCTAAACCCCTGAGCCCATTACAGATTTCTGAGGTTGGCAGGTCAGATTTTGAGATAAAAGGTATATTGATGACAGCTTCAGAAGACTTTAGCATTATAGTTTCATCCAAAGGGAAGTAAGGATATGGTCATAGCATAAGATAGTTAGGAGGAGAGAAAGCTGAAACACCATACATAGCCTCTTGGTTTTCTCCTTGATGGGAGGAGTTCTGGGAGAGACACTCAAGGAAACAGCCTGGGGGTTCAAGTGGTGTGGTCAGGTCCTTTCCAAGCCCAGAATCTTGCCTGTATCCTGGAATGAATATAGAGAATATAGGCAGAGTTGGTAGTTATTTATACTTTACATATCTATATTTATATCTATCTATTTATCTATCTACTATGTACCTAGTCTATACTCTCTTTACTCACATGCCCACACTTTGCTCATTCTCTCTATATTATAAATCTGCCACAAGATATCATTCATAGAATAATAAGCAGGAAGTTCTGTTCTTTCTTTCTTTAATTTCTTCCCATTACATTCAGCTTTACCCTCTTTCATTCATCATGATAGCTCACAGAGTTACTCTGATGGTAGTTTGGTGCTTTCCACTGACAAGGTACAGATCAGGTTGGTAGTGTCCATCTTCACTATTACCCCTGGCCTTGGTCCTGACCGCATGCTTTTAGTTCAGTGCCTGACTCATCGATGTATTTAGATAAGAGTTGGCTCTCTGGTCAGTCAGTTATTAGACTTCTACTTGAGATATGGCATTCTGAGGCCTTAGCTCTACCAAATTGTAAATGGAGTAAAAGGAAGGGAACATTATTAAGGCCAGCCGTCCCAGTCTCATGCTTCCCTTGTGTTCCCCATGGCATCAAGCCCAGGACTGCATGCACTATAGGTGCTCTGTAAATACTTGTGGATGGATTGGTGGATGAGTCACTGTGGCCCTGAGGAGTGAAATGGAAAATGTTCTGAACCTTGTACTGGCAGAAATGCAATCAGCAGCAGCTTCTGTTGCTCACCAGGAGGGTCAGGGTATTTTTGCTGAAGGAAAAAGAGAGAATAGAGGAAAGGGATAGAGAGAAGAATGAAGGAGGAAGGAACAGGGGATGGGAGAGTGAGTAGGGGAAAGGAAGATAAAATAGAGAAATGGGGATGGAGGAAATGTTAGAGATATAAAAAGAGGAGAAAAAAGGAGAGAAAAAGAAAAACAGAGAGGGAGGGAGATAAGTGGAGAAAGGCAGGGAATAAGAGAGGGAGAAAAAGAGGAAGAATAATCTTCATGATGGAGGGAGAGACAGGAATAAAGGGATAGAAGGAAAGTATTCAGGAAAAGAGGAAGAAAGAATGTGAGAAGAAAACAGAGGAAAAAAGAGGGACACAAGAACAGGAAGAGGAAGGGGAGAGAGGAAGAAAAAAGAAGAGTGCTTTCTTTCTCTTCCTCTCTGGAGGCATGGATATGACTATGTGTAAGGAGGAGTGTGGTGTGTGTGTGTGTGTATGTGTGTGTGTGTGTGTGTGTGTGTGTGTGTGTACTGCAGATATATGCAGTATATATCTGCATGCATATGGTTATGGACTGTAATGTATATTTCTGTGTCTGTATAGAAGGGAAAGGGGGCTGCAGGGAACATTAGGTTCTTTACACTGAGCAAACCCTCTTTGGGAAAGGTTCTATAGGATTTAAAGGGGGAGAATCATGAGAATGAGACATACTTTCTGGTGATCTTTGCTGAGGAAACTGATTGGATAAAAGACAAGAAGGAAGAAGGGATTGAAATAGAGATTCCAATCTATCTGAAATATTGTGGGATTGTAGCCTAGAGGCAACACAGGGCTCCCTGAAAAAAAGGAAAGGGCTTGGGACTTGGATCTAGGAGATACTAATTATAGTTCTGCCTCTTAAATGTACTACTTGTAAACCCAGAGGCAAGAGTTTACTTCTTGGGCCCTCAGTCTTCTGTTTTGCAAAATGGGGATAACAGTGTTATCTGTCTGACAAGGTGTCATGTTGAGGAAAATGCTTTGAAAACTTTAGAGTTTCTGGGCACTATGAGAGGATATTTTTTATTAATTCAGTAGTTCAATTTTACAGAAGAGGAAGTGAAGCCTAGAGAAGGGAAAGGATTTAGAACAAGGGAAGTCAGAACTAGGTGAGAGGTTAGAACAAGGAATGTTAGAGCTAGGAAGCTCCTTAGAATAGGGGATGTCAGAACTGGAGGGAGCTTGGAACAGGGGATGTCATAGCTAGGAGGGAGCTTAGAACAGGTGATGTCAGAAGTGGGAGGGAGCTTAGGACAGGGGATGTCAAAGTTGAGAGGGACTTTCCCAATTTGCAAATGAAAAAATTAAGACCCAGAAAGGATGAATGATCTAACAACAGAAGCATATAAATCAGAGAAAAGTAAGGCCTCCAGCTCAGGGTCCCAATGTAGTTCTCTCTCTAGAGTGCCATAATGCCTGGAGGAAATAAGATTATTTTTTTCCTTCCCACCCGCCCCTTCCAAATTTACCAGATGTTATCTTTTCTAGCTAATCTAGCTATTTTTTTTGGTAATAAGCAGTAAAAAGCCCATAATCCCCAAAGAGAAAGTGTGTCATAGATGAGGCACAAGCACATCCCAGGCTCCTCCTCCCATCTGCCTATGCTCAGTTTTTGGCATTAAAATGTTTGCAGCCAAGGTTGGCCTTACTTGCATGAAGCACTAAACTCTTCCCAGAGGATAACCTTGAATGTCCATCCAGCAGAGCTTTGCAAACAAAGGTAGTGACCAACCTGTCATGCCCCAGGGAGGTGCTGTGTATGGACCCAGATGCAGTAGGTGAGAGCACATGTCACACAATTTCTTTCAGTCTTAGTCATGTTAAGGGCTTCATCAGACAGAGAATAACAGAGAAAGTGGGTAGGTCACAGAATGAGATAGCAGGCTAACAAATGGATGGCCCCAATTTTCCACCGATGTCCATGCAGTGAAGAAGATCCAAGGAGATCTAGCCTGCTGATCTGAGCTTCGTGGAGAATTTATAGACAAGAGACATACAAGATGAGATTGTAATCTGTACCACGGGAAGACACATGTGCGTTAAGGAGACAAACAATGAATCCAGCCTTTTCAATGACTTCTGGATGTTGTTCAGTTTCATAAATTGAGAACTGTAAAGAACCTGGGAGATCATCTATTGCAACCCTTTCATTTTACATATGGGGAAACTGAGGCCCAAAGTGGTGTAGTGAGTTCCCCATGATCACACAGAGCCACAATTTGAACACAAAATCTCTGAATCCAGGACTCTTACACCAAATGATCAAATAGATAGTATTTGTAAAGCACTTAGCATAATGCTTGGAATATGGTAGGTGTTTCATAACTGCTGGTTCCCTTCCCTCCTTGCTTCGCCTTGTGCTCAAAAAGTTGACTGAATAAATCAAACACAGGGTCACAGAATCTCAGAGCTGAAAGAAACTTCAAAGGCTAACTAGTCTGAACTTACCCAGAAACCCCTCTATGGATTATGGTAATAAGTACATATACCACTTCCACTTGAACACTTCCAGTGACAGGGAACTCAGTACTTATGTAGACACCAATTCCTCTTTTGAATAGCTCTAGTTGTTGGAAATTCTATTCTGAACTCTTCAACTGAAAGTGATCTCTTCCTTCTCGTAGGAAATTTCTATTTTCCTCACACACCATTTCATCAATGCAATTTCTGAAAACCCAGTGCTATAAAGTAAATACAATAGCCTACATGGTATGACTAGAATAAAAGAGGATGGGCTTATCACTCCCCTCATTCTGGACACTCTACTTCTCTTAATGCAATCTAAGATTCCATTAGCTTTCTTGGCCACCATTTGGATTGTTGACTCGTAATTGTAACTCACAATTATGGAAATTCTAGCTCTACCTCCCTCCATCCTGTCCTTTGTAACATTTTTCCTGGTTCAATGAGTGAATGGATGAATGAATGCTCATTCATGCCTCCTTGTCTTTGCCCAATTTAGAATCAAATCCCATATTCTACTCACTAATTTGAGTCCTTCTAATTTTTGAAGTCCCAGCCCATGATTTCTTGATGCAGCTAATTCCACTTTGGGGCAGTTCTAATTGTCAAAAAGTATCTCCCTGATCATTCCAGTTGAAAGAGGCTTTCATCAGAAAACTTTCCCCTGAATTCTCCAGTCTTCCTGCCTTCAAATCCCCATCATGCCTCTTATAATGGAAAAAATGTTGGATTTGGAGAAATGCCTAGGCCTGCCTCCAGGGCCAAAAGGTCATTTGGACACCACCATAGAGGTCCAATAATTCCTCTCACTTTATAGATAATGAAAAAGAAACCCATAAAGCTTCCTTAAGATTCCACAAATAGCAAGTGGCTTATTTCCCAAATTCTTTGATTCCAAATTAAATGATCTTTGTTCCTTCTTTTCCTATCTATGTATGACTTTGGACAGGTCATTCAACAATATCAGACGTCAACTAGTTTCTTTTTAGCTCTTAATCCTATAATATCTTATTAACTTTTCATCTGTTCTCTCCTAGACTATAAGCTCCTTGAGGACAGGACTGTGTCTCTTTATCCTACACATTACTGAAGGCTGTGCTTGAAGGCATAGGTCTGTGCTCAGTATGTGTTTAATGTATAAGTGAACCAATCAACAAGAGTTAATCAATAAGCATTAATTAAGTACCTACTATGTACAGGTACCACTGTGCTAAATATTGGGCATACAAAAGCAAATAATTCATGGAGCATATTTTATATCTGGTAGATGGCACACATATATAGGTATATACAAAATAGATACAAGGCAACTTTAGGGGCCATGTTATCAGTTTATATTTATGAGATTCTGGTACAGTTGTCAAGGAGAGAAAACTTGAAAATCTTCCCATCAAACTTCTTAATATAATGGAGGAGGAAACTGAAGCTGTTGGTATTGGTTAATTCAAATTAAGATTACATAGCACATTAATGAAAGACTTAGGATTTAAATCAGGTCCCCTGATCCAAATCAAATGCTCTTTTCACTTCTCACAGACACTGCCATTTTGGTTTCAGTTAGTGTTGTTTATATGGGGGTATAAGTCCTTGAAGAGCAGAGTCTAGACCTTTACTGTGCCTTGTGGAAGCAAGCACCTTCCAATGATAATGAGGGTCAGGAGAATGATCACTGAAGCCTGAAACAACTTATTCTTATTCACTTAGGATTTTGTTTTTCAAGGTTTACAGATGGTGTCAAGAGGAAAGTTTGAAAAGAATGTAGATTGTAGTGGCTAGAAACTGGAAACTGAATGGATGTCCATCAGTTGGAGAATGGCTGAATAAATTGTGGTATATGAATATTATGGAATATTACTGTTCTGTAAGAAATGACCAACAGGATGATTTCAGAAAGGCTTGGAGAGACTTACACGAACTGATGCTGAGTGAAATGAGCAGGACCAGGAGATCATTATATACATCAACAACAATACTATATGATGACCAGTTCTGATGAATCTGGCCATCCTCAGCAAGGAAATCAACCAAATCATTTCCAATGGAGCAGTAATGAACTGAACCAGCTACGCCTAGAGAAAGAACTCTGGGAGATGACTAAAAACCATTACATTGAATTCCCATTCCCTATATTTATGCCCACCTGCATTTTTTATTTCCTTCACAAGCTAATTGTAGAATATTTCAGAGTCTGATTCTTTTTGTACAGCAAAATAACGTTTTGGTCATGTATACCTATTGTGTATCTAATTTACATTTTAATGTATTTAACATCTACTGGTCATCCTGCCATCTAGGGGAGGGGGTGGGGGGTAAGAGGTGAAAAATTGGAACAAGAGGTTTGGCAATTGTTAATGCTGTAAAGTTACCCATGCATATAACCTGTAAATAAAAGGCTATTAAATTAAAAAAAAAAGAAAGAAAGAAAAGAATGTAGAGAGACTAGAGATCATGCCATAAGGTGATCATCTGAAGTAACTGGGAGTATTTGGCCTATAAAAAGGGAAGAGGGGGAAGAAGAAGGGAGCATCCTCAAATATTAGCCCTTCTATTAAGAAAAAAGTAGGATCAGATATTCTATGTGACTACATAGGCTTAAGGCAGATTTTTTTCAATGTAAAGAACTTCATCACAATGAAAACTGCTCCATCATGTGATGTATTGTACCAATGTGATTTATCTCATTGGTTTATCTCAATAATTTCTAAGATCCTTCCAAACCTCAAAGTCTCAGACTCTATAATAACCATTCCATGGATAAGTTGTCCACTTTGTATTTACTTGTCTGGATACATCATATTGTTTTCTTCCAAAGGAAGAAAAGCTCTCTGAAGGCAAATACCTTTCTTTCTTTGTAACCCAAGTTTGAATTCCTGGCACATAGTAAGTGCTTAATATATCCTTGTTAAATTGAATTAATTGAATCGAATGGGTTGAAATAACCAAAAGAATTCTAAGAGGGATAACTGTAATCCCTTGTGTGGGGAGCATTTTTTTTTTGGTTTATGAGAAGCTCCAAGTTGACAGGAATCATTTAAGATGTTTGGGACTGATTGAAGCAAAGTCATTCTCCTACATGGTCACAAAATGTCAGATCTGCACTAGGGACCTCAGTGAACAGAGCTAGTCCAACCCACACCCATAAGGAAACCCCATTCTAACTCAGAGGGATATGTTTCCAATGATCCCTACTCCAGCACTTTGACCAGCAGCCATCAAGCTTCTCCTTGAAGATCTCTGAGGATGAGGATTCTACTATGTCTTGAATACTCATTCTGCTTTAGGATAGCTCAAGTCCAAGCTGCCAGTTATGGAATCCCTGCCCCTCTAAGCTATAGGAATCAATTCTCTCTTAATTACAGGGATTCTGTCTCCCTGAAACACCAGAATCCTATTCTCCCAGAAGCCCCCCAGCATTACTCTCACTGTTGCTTGGGAACAGATGGCTCTAGGCTTTTTATTTATTTTTTTAGACCACAGGCAGCTGGTAAGAGAACAGATTGTGTAGAGAAAGTATCCCCCCTCTTTCCCCTGCCTGCCCCTCTTGGCAGGTGATTAAATCTCTTGCACAGTTTGGAGCCTGCATTCTTTATAAGACTTCAGCACAAGAGGGAAGTCCTGGAAACTTCTTGCCAGGGAACTCACTCATACACCCTTCAACATGACAGTTATACCAAAAGACAAATTACATGCTTGATCATCCCCAAATGACTTCATTTACTGGGCTTATCTTGCATGGCTGTTTAACTTTTGTCTTTGTCTCTTCAATGTGCATATAGTTGGTATTTAATCAGTGCTCGTCAGCTGGATAAGCAGAATTGGATTTGAATCTACAGAAATTCTCAATCAATTGATAAATATTAAGTCCTTACCTTATGCTAGATACAAAGAAAAAGCGAATCCAATCCTTGTCTTCAAAGTGCTTTCCTTCTAAGGACAGAGACAACTTTTATGTATGTATGTGTATACATATGTATGTATGTACTCAGGTAGTTGTGGCAATTGAGTGAAGTAATTACACTGACTTCATTTTGTGGCTCGATTCTGGATTTAGCTCAGTTCCCTTTCTATTCAATTACAAATCCATCCCAATTTCTGTTTTGTGAGAAAACTTTAATTAACTTACTTGAACCTTGCTCTGTGTGGCTAAGAAGCTGGCCTACCTCTACCCATTGAACTAAGGACCTAGATTATGCTGATCAGATACCCAGTCAGATCAGAAGACATCAGACAAGGAGTTTGTCTTTTTTTTAGTTTTTCTTATTAAAGCTTTTTATTTTCAAAACATACACATGGATAATTTTCAACATTCATCCTTGCAAAAACCTTGTGTTCCAAATTTTTTCCCTCCCTTCTCCCCTCCCTCCCCTAGATGGCAAATAATCCAATACATGTTAAACATGTATTCTTTTATACATATTTCCACAATTATTATGCTGCACAAGAAAAATCAGACCAAAAAAGAAAAAAATAAAATAAAATACAAGCAAAGCAACAACAAAAAGGGTGAAAATACTATGTTGTGGTCCACCCTCACTCCCCACAGTCCTCTCTCTAGGTGCAGATGACTCTCTTCATCACAAGACCATTGGAATTGGCCTGAATCATCTCATTGTTGAAAAGAGCCATGTCCATCAGAATCTATACTTGTATAATCTTGCTGTTGCCATGTACAATGATCTCCTGGTTCTGCTCACTTCACTTAGTATCAGTTCATGTAAGTCTCTCCAGGCCTCTCTGAAATCCTCCTGCTGGTTGTTTCTTATAGAACAATAATATTCCATAACATTCATATACCACAACTTATTCAGCCATTCCCCAACTGATGGGCATCCACTCAGTTTCTTGCCACTACAAAAAGGACTGCCACAAACATTTTTGCACATGTGGGTCCCTTTCCCAAGAGTTTGTCTTATCTGAAAATCATCTCCCTATACTGACCAATCAGTTTTCATTTCTACGCTCCTATGATTAAAGACAGACACTTGAAGGGAAGTGGGACAATTCCTTTTTATGATTTCAGGGATTGTACTTGTTTACTTTTTTCCTTCCAACTTGGAAAGTTTTTCATCTTTCCTTCAATTAGAAGTCAGATTCCCTCATCTTGCATCTTTGTTTACATTCTTCTCATTATTAGTTTTTAATGCATAAAAATCTGTGTCTCTCTCTACTGGGGGTCCACTGCCAACATGGCTCCGATTTGGTATGTGATTGGCATCCATACCTTACTAAACTGACATCCTGGGAAGCTAAAAACCTTTATCCCTTTAGTCATTTCAGATTCCACATGCCACAATGTCTGTGTGGTGTGTGTGTGTGTGTGTGTGTGTATGCAAATGTCTATGTATGTTTGTACTTATGTATAAGAAATTCAAAGCAGATGAAATAGGATTTTGGAGGGGAAGGCTCCAGTAATAAGAGTGTTATGAGGACTTCAACCTCATTATCTCCAAAAGAATATAAGCTTCCTGAGGGCAGGGATTGTTTCGTTTCTATCTTTATACTCTCAGCACCTAGGACAGCTACACCTGCTACAGAGCTACTGGAGTGCTTTTGTGTGTGTTCTTACTGATGTTCAAATTCAGAATTGAAAAACTCCAGAAGAGTAGATACTTAATATATGTTTGCTGGATTTATTAAATCTCATTTTATCCTGCCAACAACCCTATAGGGCAGTTATTGCTAGAATCATTATTCCTATTTTTATATGGGAGAAAATAGACTCAGAGAGGGTTAAGGGACTTTGTTCATGATCATACATACAGCTAATAAGTATAAAGGGTGTTATCCAAACCAGATTTCTTTTGATTCCAGGTTCAAGCCTTCTCCTTCATTATATAACAGCCCTTCAGGAGGATGTGGGTGGTATTGGGGTCTTGAATTTGACATATTGTGGGCACGTGAGGAAGAATTGAGTAGGGAGCTCCTGGGTCCTTTGCCTGGATTAGCTGTGGAAGCAGAATGAGGGGACCCTTTGTTTGGGAGACAGCTGTCACTGAGAAACCTCTGGGATGGTACTGGTGGGAGGTGGAGGGATAGGAGAGCATGATTAGGACTGGCTTGGGTTTCTAGACTCAGGGGAGATCAGGAGACCAAAGTTTCCTCCCAGGAGGGCAGCAGACCCACAAGTCAGAAGCTCGGGCACCAGACTTAGTGCCTAATTTTTGCTCCATGTCACTTCAAGATACTGTGTGAGGGCATGGAAAGAGTCCTTAATTAGCCATCAGATGAGTTAGACTGGATTCTGGCTCTGCCACAAACTAGTTGTGTCTTTGAGCCACTTTATTTAACTCTCTGGGTGTCATATCCCATATAAGTAAATAAGGGTGGCCTATACAAGTCCCTCTCAGTTCTGCTTCCTCTTAAGGCAGTGAGTTGACCAATTGAAGAGAGCACTGGACTTTCAGTCAAAAGGACCCAGCTCATCTTCCCCTCCACCAAATCACTCCATGGTCTTTTTTAGCTCTAAAGTTTTTTTAAACTATTACTCAGTGGGAGAAACGTTTTTTTTTTTGACCTCGCTAAGTTCCTCTTGATATCCCCTAGAGGCAACATGCCCTGAGTTTCCAGAGAGGATCAGGATAATGTGAAATAGCCTCTGCTCTCTTGGGAAATAAACTCAATCTTAGATAACAATTCTTTTGGTTTGAGAGAGAAAAAGTCTCTGTGTTCTTTCCCAGGTTGGGGGGGGGGGGCTTGCCCTCTGGATTTTCCCTCTTTATTGGCCCCTGGATAACCAACTAACTAGAAATTAGGACTCAGTGATTGAGAAGGCAGTCCTGGTTCCCAGGCTTGTGTCAAGGTTGAACTTTCTCAGTGGGCTGAAGGGACCAGGGCCCTGGAGGCTGCTGGGAGTGGGGGGAACCAGAGGATGTGGGAACCTCTGCTTGTGCCTAATATTACACACTTGGCTTGTCCCTGTCTGGGCAGATGTTTTGATCCAATCTTGCTGTACATAAATAATGGTTTCATCTAAGAATGTACTTGACTGGATGACCTTCACAAATGTCTCACTGGAGTTTCTAAATCTGCACTTAAAAGCAAACCAATGCCTGGCACCTAGTAGGTGCTTTACTAAGTGCTTGTTGAGCAGATGAGCAAATGAGGGTATAAATAGATGAATAAATGAGTGAGTGAATGGAGCCTTTGCCACATGAGAATGAGCTAAAGTCATTGAGGGCCACTGTGAGAAAACACTTTTGCAAAGTGTTGCAAAATATGCAAAGATCAAATATCTAAATAGAGGACTGAATTTTTCATATGACATAAGATGAAATTTTTCTAGAGGAGGAAACTGTCCCCCTCTGATACCACATCATCCTGCTATTGGAGGAGGGCAGCTGAAGGGAGGGGAGCTGTTCAACAAGGGGGTATATTTCCTTGAGCAATGGTGGGGTCCTGACCCCTGGTAATCACAAGATGATCTACTTGGAGCTGAGAGACATTCTAGATTATCTGTGGTCTTACCTCATTTTACCAGTGAGGAAACTGAACCTTAGAGAGGGGAAGAGGCCAAGCAAGATTCAAACTAGGTCCAGCCACTCAGCTACACTGAAATTCCCCCATTTTCACATCCTTATACTATCCCAGCTCAGGAAGCTGGGCTTAAATTTTTTGCTAGCATTTCTGATTCGTCATTTTCCTTATGTGGCATGTGAGGAGACCTGAACCTTCCTGCTGTGCTCTGTCCTCAAAGCTTGGGAAAGAAGACAGAATCTTGGAGCAAATGGCTTTTTTCTCTCACTTGACCACTCTCTGCCCTTGTCCCTCTGATGGTAGGGGGGACTCTCACTGGGAAGCATTTCTGAAGAATGGAACCATGGGGAGATTCCTGCTATCCCAGAGATCTTTAGAGAGAGCACAGTGAGATCAAAGGCTGAGGGTCAGAGCTGTAAATGCACTTCCTGTCCACCACAGACTATTCTCCATTGCAGACACTCCCTGTAAAACTGGACCATTTTACTAACTGAAATGAGCAAAATTATCATAATTACACCTGTGATTTCATTGGTATCATGAGCGCTCAACTATGAGAACTGGCTAACAGTGCAAACCAGTCCCTTCTCTGTCCCTTATATTCCTAGAGAACATTCAGAGCATGTCCAGCACCCAAGCACTTCTTGAGGTCCATGACAGAGACGTCCTTAATCTTAGGTAGCCAGATGACATAGAGGATGGAGTGACAGACCTGTGATCAGAAAGGAGGCTCGCTCACTCACTTCCAGCTCTTCCTTCACCTTGTCTCATGGGCCAGCCCTGCACTTGCAGCATCTCTGGATGCTCAGGGAGGATGATCAAGGAGGATGATATTCCTCCATTTCTGTTTTCTCTGGGCAGGAAAGGATGAATCAAAGGGGACTGGTTGGGAACTGATACTAGAGGATGCTAAAGAGGTATCAGCAACTTAAAGGGCTTTAACCTCTTCAGGTCTCAGTTTCCTTATCTGCAAAATGAAAGGACCTCTCAGCTTCCTCTCTTCTGTTTCCAGACCAGCCAGGACCTGCCTGGGCTGCCATCGGGGTCTCAGGAGGCTCCATACTTCCCCAGAGAGCTGCTGGTTCACAGCTGCCAGATGAGGAGACCCAGGGGGCCAGGGGCCCAGCACCATCCAACTCTCTAGGACTTCCTTTTGTTCCAATTTGGGCTTTCCACTTTAATCCCTTTTGTTATCTCTGATCTCCTTGTTAGGGGTGAAGCCCAACAGATGGGGAGAGGAAAAGAAGAAGGGGGATGGTTGGTGGGATGGGAATGGAGGAAGGAAAATCAGGGACTTTCTTCAACATGTATTTGTGTTCTCAGGCTCCCCTTGGGTTAGTACTGGGCCAGGAACTCGGGGCCTCTGAATGCCTGGGGATTTCCATGCTTCCTTAGGACTAAAAGTTGCTCATGGCCCAAATCTCTTTTTGTTTTCTTCATTTTAACAATATATTTCCATGTCCTGGTGTGCCAATTGCAGATAAGGAATCAGGCCTATCATCTCTTCTCAGAGCCAGGAGTATGAGAACATCCTTCAGAATAAACTTGGGCTGTGGGGTTATGGAAGCTCTCTGGTAGTGTGGGGTAGTGAAGAGAGCCTTCTAATTGAAGCTAGGTAGGTCTAGGCTGTGTGACCTCGGACAGGTCCTTCCACCTCTGACAGACATCTCCAAAATGAGGATGCTGTCTGACCTGCAAATTTCCCCCTACTGTAAATCTCCCAATCCAATAGCATCCTTTGGGACCTCATGGTCAAGCCTGCTGGGAGAGCTGGGTGGAAAACTCCCTCCTTCAGATTGAAAAGAAATAGAAGGGGTTTTGTTATTCTCATATGGCCTCATTGTCTCTCTCCCTTCCTTCTGCCAGGTGGAAGGATGGGGCGGGGGAGGAAGGGGACCCTGGGGGTGGTGGTGGAAGGAACCTGAACAGCAGTTGGTGAAGGCTGAGGTCAAGGGAGTGATTTCCATCTGTCCCTATCTCTTGGCACTTTCCCCAGTCTTGTTGGAGAGACCCAGGTCTCTCATCCTAAAAAAAAAGCCTTCCCTTGACCCTCCACCCCCTCATGCTAGCTCCCTCTCTCCTCCCCTCCACAGCAAAACTTCTAAGAAGATCCTTCCACACGTGATATCTCCCTATCTCTCCTCCAAGCTTTCAGGCCCTTTTCCAGGGCCAGCCAGACCATCCTCATCATATCTGTAAAAGGGTCTACCACCCTCTGCCAGAAGCCCTGTCCCAGTGAAGGGGAGCTGGCCATCAGCTCTCAAGGCAGCCACCTTTGTCATGGAACATTTCCTAGTCCAGCCTCAGCTGGCCCCTTTGGAACTCTCCCAATCCAACTTGGGCCAGTCCTCCGGGACCAAGCAGAGCAAGCCTGACTTCTCCCTCACCCACATGATTTCAGACTCAAGAGGACCCTTCTTCACTTTCTCTTTCCCGGCTGGACATCCCTGTGCTCTTTAATTGTTCATGGGCCATGTCTGTGTTGTTGACAGGAGACCCAAGAGAGAAGCAGGGGACCCAGTGGTCCTGTGCTTTACATTTCATAGAATACTAAGCATCAGTCTAAAAGGGAAATAAGAGTCTTTCTATAGCCCAGGAGAGGAACCCCCACTCCAAGGGGTCCTAGAGGGGAGGATGGTGCATTAGAGGACATTCAGAGGACTCCAGTTTGAAGCATACATCCAGCAAGAACTAGCTGCATGTTCCTGGGCCAATGACTTGCCAAACTGGAGTTCAGAAGCCCCCATTTATACCAGAAGGAGTTGGATTTTCTTCAGAAGGCAACAAAGAGCCAACCAGAGTTCTTGAGCTAAAGAGGGATGCACTCACTGTCAAGCATTTGAGAAGCTCTTGATCAGTCACATCATGGTCTCTGATGGCTCCAACAGGGTTTTTTTTAATGCCAATTTTGCTTTTTGGTCTGCTCAGAATCTGAACCATCCAGCTATCTATGCTGATCCAATTAACTAAGTGTAATTCTTTTCCTTACATTTCCATTACACTTGGTATATTATTAGCAGAGCCATTGCTCAGTCTATTAAGATTCCTAAAGACTCTGCCATCCTTGGCCCTGGTCAGGTCGCATCAAGAGTGTCATGTTCAGTTCTGGCCAACAGAAGGATATAAATTAAATGGAGAATTCTAGCAGAAGATGACAGATAGTGAAAATCCTCAAGACGGCAGCATCAGTACATTTATCCATTCCATTCCTTCTTCTCTCCCTCTATCCATCCCTTATCCATCCATCTTTTAGCTCTCAATCAATTCATCCCTCCCTTCCTCTTTCCATCCTTCTATCTTTCCTTCCCTCCATTTCTATATCCCTCCATCCACTCTTATTTCACTTTGTCCATCCATCCTTCCATACACTCATCTATCCATTCCTTCATCCTTCTTTTATCGCTTAATCAGTTTGTCCTTCCTTTCCTTTCTCCATCCTTCTAGTTTTCCCTCCCTCCATTTCTCTATCCCTCCATCCACTCATATTTCTCTCTGTCCATCTATCCCTCCATATACTCATCTATCCATCCATCCTCTATGCCTCCCTCCCTCCCACTCCCTTCCATCCACTCATCCATTCACTCATTCACCCATCCTTTCTCCCTCCCTCCCTTCCTTTATCCATTCATCCCTCATCTGTCAGAGTGAGGCATGAAAGGATTAGTTGAGGGAATTGGGGATGAGAATTCTTGGAGAAGAGAAGACATAGGGTAGATGGACAGCCATAGATTTCATAGCTTAAAATCATCAGATCATAGATTTGGAACCAGAAGTCCAACCTCTCATTTTACAGATGAAAAAATCTGAGCATAAGAGAATTCAAATGGCATGTCCAAGATCACACAGTTAGCTAAAGCAAGATTGAAATTCAGTTCTTTTTAAGCCTAGGGCCGTCATTTTATCTACTATGTCATTTACCTCAGAAGACCTGAGATGGTGCCCATGGTACTTACTGTGTGATCCAGGACAAGTCATTTAATTTCAATCTGACTCATTTTCTTCATCTGTAAAATGGGGATAATAGCACTTCCCTTACAGGGAGAATCAAGTGAAAAAATGACAGATATAAAAGCTTTGCAGTCCTACACAAATGCTTGATGATACTGAAGTATCTGAAGGACTGTTTTGGAGAATGTTTAGATTCTTTCTGAGTGGACTCAGAAGGCAGCATCAGAAGCAGTATGTACTAGCTCTGCAAGGGGAAGAATTGCAGAAAGGGAGATTTAAAACCAAGAGGAGGATGAACTTTTTAATAGTGATACCTGTCCAGAATTATAATGGACTCTACTGAGGTACTGAGTTCCCCATTTCTGGAAATCTTCAATGGGAGCCCAGATGAACACATATTGATTCCTGTCCAGGTATTGACCAGAAGACTTCAAAGGTCTGTTTCAGCTCTTACCTTCTATGATTCCTGGGTCCTATGGTCCAAGCTTGGTTTTCCAAACAAGCTTTCCCTAGTTGATGAGATAATTGCAGGGTAGGGGGCCCACAAATCTTAATTGCAGGGTTGGGGCTGAATGTTTAAAATCACTTTTCTTGGGGGTGGAGCCAAGAGGGTAGAGAAAGCACACCTGACTTTCTAAGCTCCTCTCATACCCTCATGACCAACATTAAATTCAGCCTCAAAAATAGCCCTTGGGGTGGTAAAACCTAGGAAGATTAGAAGCACAATGACTCACCAGCTGAAGATAATCTGGAAGCTCGCCAGGAAAGGTTTGTCCTGAGGGGCCAGGAACAGACAGGGAGAGACTAGCGTGAGGAGCAGACCAGGGGCGGGGGTGACCTCTATGGCTAGAGACGACTCTCCCATAGGCTAACTGCTCTGCCTTAATTATAAGGCATTAAAAAGGCAGAGAAATTAAAGCCAAAGACTGAGGGTACTCTCTAAAAAACGCCAGAACCTAACAAGATCTGGCTTTAACCATCAAAACCAGAAGTGACTCAGGCAGACCGTAACACAGCCCTGCAGTCACATCCTGCAGTTCAGGGCTTTTGCGGGGGCAGGTACAAATCTGCACGGCACGGGGGCACAGCCTGGGGCAGCCTCTAATCTGCACAGTGGGGGGTTCAGCCTGGGGCAATAGAACTTTCACAGCCAATTGTGCTTCCAGGGGCAGAGACACTTTTAGTCAGTGCAGGGCCATTCACTGTTCAGCCGCTTATACCCACAGCCCCAGGGCAGGCTTTGGCTTGGGATAGTAAAACTTTCACTGCTCAGCATCTAGCCCCAGGGCAGTCATCAACCTGCACAGCAGGGTTCTTTGCAGGGCACTTCCGCAGCTCGGCCCTGCAGGCCAAAGTTACTTCCGGTGGGGAACTATTTCCCAGAGCACTCCCATACCTCCTTGCTCTTCGTGGCCGGTGGCAGGACAGCTACCTATCCTTGCTCTGCAGAGGAAGCTGGTAACCTCCTGGCCCTGAAGGCAGACCCTACAGGCTTTAACAAAATGAGTAAAAAATCAAAAGGACAATGGATAGCTTCTATACGGAAAGAGAGCAGCTTTTTAACCCCAAGGAGACTAATAGCAGACAGTATCCAGACAATTGTTGGTCCCCACTACAAAAGGCTCTCCTAGAAGAGACTATTAAAAACCTTAAAAGAGAACTCGAGGAAAAATGTGGAAAGGAAAGAGAAGCTATGCAAGAGAACAACAAGTTCCTGAAGTGTGAATTGGAAAAGGTAAAAAACTCCCCCAAAGTGCAGGGAAACAGAATTTATGAACTGGAAAAAGTTAAGACTTTCCAAGAAAGTAGGATTTGTGAATTGGAAAAAGAAAATAACTCACTAAAAAAAATAGTGAAATGGAAAAAAAAATTCTATAGAGCAAAACAAACTCATTTAAAAACTCAATTGGACATATAGAAAAAGAAATAAAAAAAAGCTAATGAAGAGAATAACTCACTAAAAATCAGAACTGAACAAATAGAAATGACTGATTCATTGAAACATCAAGAATCAGTTATGCTAAACCAAAAAAAAAAAATGAAAGATTAGGGAAAAAATGTCAAATATTTATTTGGAAAAACAGCAGACCTGGAAAATAGATCTAGGAGAGATAATCTGAGGATCATTGGACTACCCGAAAATTATGATGAAAAAAGAGCCTAGATATTATTTTACAGGAAATAATCAAAGAGAACTGCCCAGAAGTAATAGAACCAGAAGGTAAAATAGGCATTGAAAGAATTCATCAAACACCTTCTGAAAAAGACTCTAAAATAAAAACGCCAAAGAATATTGTGGCAAATTTCAGAATTTTCAGATGAAAGAAAAAATATTACAAGCAGCCAGGAAAAAAAAAAAAATTCAAATATCGAGGTGCCACAATAAGGGTCACTCAGGATCTGGCTGCCTCAACATTAAAGGATTGAGGAGCCTGTAATCTGATATTCCAAAAGGCAAAAGACCTTGGAATGCAGCCAAGAATAAACTTAGCTGGATAGCTAAGCTGAGCATTTTTTTCCATGGAAGAAAATGGGCATTTAATGAAACAGGGGAATTCCATTTGTTTCTAAGGAAAAAGCCAGAGTTAAACAATTTGATCTCCAACCATAGGACTCAAGAGAAGCAGGAAAAGATAAAAGGAACTCTTGAGAATTGTCTTTCTGGTGTGGATATACAAAAAAAATGTATAATTTGATTTTACTGATGTAACATAAAAAGGGAAGTATAAAAAGGAGATAGTGTCAGAAAAAGAGAAAAGGGGAGATAAAAATAGGGAAACTACATGTGACCATGAGGCAAAGGAAACCTGTCGTATCTGAGGGAACTTAGAAAGGGGGAGGAACATTGTGTGAATCTTACCCTCCTCAGAGTTGGCTCAAAGAGAAAATAATTAACTTATTTATTTTACGGAGAATCTTCTCTCACTTCATTAAAAAGTGGGAGAGGAAAAGGGAAAAGGAAAAAGAGTAATAAGGGAAGGGTACAAGAAAGGGGAAGAAATTCAAAGGGAGGAGGGAGAGATCCTAAAAAGTGAGAGCTGCGTGACACAAGTGGGGTCCATAAGTTTAATACTAGGGAAGGGGGGAAGAGGGGGAAAGAAAAAGAAAAGCACAATCTGGGGATCTTATGAGGGCAGGAAATACAGAATTAGTAATTTTAACTATAAATGTGAATGGGATGAACTCTCCCATAAAGTGGAGGTGGATAGCAGACTGGATCAAAAGTCAGAAACCTACAATATGTTGTTTACAGGAAACACATTTAAAACAGGGAGATATATACAGAGTAAAGGTAAAAAGGCAGAATCTATTATGCTTCGGGTGAAGTTAAAAAAGCAGGGGTAGCCATCCTTATCTCAGATCAAGCAAAAGCAAAAAGTTTTTTAATTAAAAGAGATAAGGAAGGAAACTCTATTTTGCTAAAGGGTACTATAGACAATGAAGCAATATCAATATTAAACACATATGCACCAAGTGGTATAGCACCTAAATTCTTAAAAGAGAAATTAAGAGAGCTGCAAGAAGAAATAGACAGCAAAACTATAATAGTGGGACATCTCAACCTTGCACTCTCAGAATTCGATAAATCAAACCACAAAATAAATAAGAAAGAAGTCAAAGAGGTAAATAGAATACTAGAAAAGTTAGATATGATAGATCTCTGGAGACAACTAAATGGAGACAGAAAGGAGTACACTTTCTTCTCAGCAGTTCATGGAATCTATACAAAAATTGATCATATATTAGGACATAAAAACCTCAAACTCAAATGCAGTAAAGCAGAAATAGTAAATGCATCCTTTTCAGACGGCAATGGAATGGAAATTACATTCAATAAAAAGCCAGGGGGAAATAGACCAAAAAAGAATTGAAAACTAAATAATCTCATACTAAAGAATGATTGGGTGAAACAGCAAATCATAGGCATAATTAATAACTTCACCCAAGAAAATGACAATAATGAGACATCATATCAAACTGTATGGGATGCAGCCAAAGCGGTATAAGGGGGAATTTCATATCTCTAGAGGCCAACTGGCATAAAATAGAGAAAGAGAAGGTCAATGAATTGGGCTTGCAACTAAAAAGGCTAGAAAAGGAACAAATTAAAAACCCCCAGTCAAACACTAAACTTGAAATTCTAAAAATAAAAGGAGAGATAAATAAAATTGAAAGTGAAAAAACTATTGAATTAATAAAACTAAGAGTTGGTTCTATGAAAAAACCAACAAAATAGACAACCCCTTAGTAAATCTGACTAAAAAAAGGAAAGATGAAAATCAAATTATTAGTCTTAAAAATGAAAAGGGAGAACTTGCCACTAACGAAGAGAAAATTAGAGCAATAATTAGGAGTTACTTTGCCCAACTTTATGCCAATAAATTCGACAACTTAAATGAAATGGAAGAATACCTTCAAAAATATAGCTTGCCCAGATTAACAGAGGAAGAAGTAAATAGACTAAACAGCCCCATTTTAGAAAAAGAAATAGAACAAGCTATTAACCAACTCCCTAAGAAAAAATCCTCAGGATCAGATGAATTTACATGTGAATTCTATCAAACATTTAAAGAACAATTAACTCCAATGCTATATAAACTATTTGAAAAAATAGGGATTGAAGGAGTCCTACCAAATTCCTTTTATGACAGACATGGTACTGATACTTAAACCAGGGAGGTTGAAAACAGAGAAAGAAAATTATAGACCAATCTCCCTAATAAATATTGATGCTAAAATCTTAAATAAAATATTAGCAAAAAGATTACAGAAAATCATCCCCAAGATAATATACTATGACCAAGTAGGATTTATATTAGGACTGCAGGGCTGGTTCAATATTAGGAAAACTTAGCATAATTGAGTATATCAACAACCAAATTAACAAAAACCATATGATCATCTCAATAGATGCAGAAAAAGCATTTGATAAAATTCAACATCCATCCTTGAGAGGATATGAATAAATAGACTTTTCCTTAAAATAGTCAGGAGCATATATTTAAAACCGTCAGTAAGCATCATATATGCAATGGGGGAAAACTGGAACCTTTCCCAGTAAGATCAGGTGTTAGAATTCACAAATAGGAGTGAAACAAGGTTGCCCACTATCACCATTATTATTCAATATTGTATTAGAAATGCTAGCCTCAGCAATAAGAGTCAAGAAAGAGATTAAAGGAATTAGAGTAAGTAATGAGGAAACCAAACTATCACTCTTTGCAGATCATATGATGGTATACTTAGAGAACCCCAGAGATTCTACTAAAAAGCTATTAGAAATAATTCATAACTTTAGCAAAGTTGCAGAATACAAGAGAGTTTTCCTCTCAGACTTGTGGAAGAGGAAGAAATTTGTGACAAAAGATGAACTAGAGATCATTGTTGATCATAAAATAGAAAATTTTGATTATATCAAATTAAAAAGCCTTTGCACAAACAAAATTAATGCAAACAAGATTAGAAGGAAGCAACAAACTAAGAAAGCATTTTCACAGTTAAAGGTTCTGATAAAGGTCTCGTTTCCAAAATATATAGAGAATTGACTCTAATTTATAAAAAAAATCAAGCTATTCTCCAATTGATAAATAGTCAAAGGATATGAACAGATAATTTTCAAATGATGAAATTAAAACTATTTCCACTCATATGAAAGAGTGTTGCAAATCACTATTGATCAGAGAAATGCAAATTAAGACAACTCTGAGATACCACTACATATCTGTCAGATTGGCTAAGATGGGAAAAAATAATGATGAATGTTGGAGGGGATGTGGGAAAACTGGGACACTGATGCATTGTTGGTAGAGTTGTGAACAAATCCAACCATTCTGGAGAGCAATCTGGAATTATGCCCCAAAAGTTATCAAACTGTGCATACCCTTTGATCCAGCAGTGTTACTACTGGGCTTTTACTTCAAAGAGATACTAAAGAAAGAAAAGGGCCAAAATGTTTGTGGCAGCCCTGTTTGTAGTGGCTAGAAACTGGAAAATAAATGGATGACCATCAATTGGAGAATGGTTGGGTAAATTGTGATTATATGAATGTTATTGAATATTATTGTTCTATAAGAAATGACCAGCAGAATGAATACAGAGAGGCTTGGAGAGACTGACATGAACTGATGCTGAGTGAAATGAGCAGAACCAGGAGATCATTATATGTGATCTTCAACTTCAACAACTTCAACAACAATACTGTATGAGGATGTATTCTGATGGAAGTGGATTTATTCGACAAAGAGAAGATCTAACTCAGTTTCAACTGATTGATGATGGACAGAAGCAGCTACACCCAAAGAAAGAACACTGGGAAATGAATGCAAACTGTTTGCATTTTTGTTTTTCTTTCCGGGTTATTTTTACCTTCTGAATCCAATTCTTCCTGTGCAGTAAGAGAACTGTTCGGTTCTGCACACATATATTGTATCTAGGATATACTGTGACATATCTAACATGTATAGGACTCCTTGCCATCTGGGGGAGGGCTGGAGGGAGAGGAAAAGTCAGAACAGAAGTGAGTGCAAGGGATAATGTAAATAATTACCCAGGCATGGGTTCTGTCAATAAAAAGTTAAAATTATTTTTTAAAAATCACTTTTCTCCTGAAGGCTGAGAAAAATGGGGCCAGCTCATAGAGATGTTAGCAATTATTCTGGGAGAGACACCTGGGGTGAGGGGGAGCCCAGAGGAAATAATGCTGACCGGGGAAAGATCATGTTTAAATTTTAATAGTCCAGGGAATGGGAGGAAGGTCAACCAACTAATTACGTCCTGTTCCAGGACCTCTTTGGAACATTAGCAGCCATGAATTTTTAAAGTCACCCTCTACATCAGAGGCACCAACAGGGTCCTTTGATCTGAAGGCATTGTCAGCTGTTAGACCTGGAGCTTGTAACCTGCCCAGCCGCGGTCTCCCTCAGTTGGGTTCCTGGCCACATGATAAGACTTCATTTCTCTCTCTAAGTCTTTGCCATTTAAAAAGCACTGCCTCATCACCAGCTTTGAGAAGTAGGTATAGCAAATATTACAGAATATTTCACAGAAAGGGGAAACTGAGGCTGAAGGGAAGGAAGTATGTTGCCTGTGGTCAACCAGTTGGATGGTATCATGAAAAAGCTAGCCATGAAATCAAAAGACTCAAATTATGCCTTAAATACTTCCTCATTTCCTTATCTATAAAAAAGGGCTAATCATCTCTTCTCTCCTGTCCTGGCTTGTTGTGAAGAAAGCACTTGGCAAATTCAAAGAAGGAATTATTGTTATGAGGTTGAGGGCTGAGGGCTGAGCATGTCACTTGACTCCTTGGCTCATGATTGCCCTGGTAAATTACTCTCAAGAAAATCCTCCAGGCTTAATATCAGGCTGGACTCGCTCTCGCCTCTAGGATGAAAACCAGACCCCTCAGACCAGCACATAAAGCCCTTCACAGTCTATCTCCTGCCTGCCTTGTTTATATCTATGTGAGTTTGCCAGATTTGCCTCCCCAGCTCCATCTCCTTCCCCCTCTCCCTCTGCTTGTTCCTCCATGGTCTTCCCCCATGGACCCCCTCAATGGTGAGTGCTGTATCACTGCTCTTTCCTCAGTGGAAGATGAGCATACTACTGGGCTTTTGAGTTCAGTGACATCTCCAGTTCCTTGCACAGGGCCTGGTACAGAGGGGTGACTCCTTTAGTACCAGCTTCCTTGACTTGAATCATCAGCTTGCAGGCTCCCATCATTGGACACAATCATCCTGAAAGGTATCATCCTGGATCCAGACTTGGAGCACTGCCAACTCCTGTAGGGAGACTCAGAGGGGTATCCGTGAGACTCATTTCTTGTGCATGAGACACTGTCTTCTACTGCCATCGAATGACTGTTCCTTGAAGGAAGCCCTTTTTGTCTCTGTATCCCTAATACTTTCCACAGTTCTGAGGTCCCACAGTGAGCTGACTGAGGGAGAGAGTTACTGATGTGGCTGGACCTCTGCCGATCCCCAAGTATCAATGAGGTGCCTACTATGTGCCAGGCATTGTGCAAGCAGCTGAGAACACTAATCCAAAAGAACAGAGAGTGAGGTAGTCCCTGGTGGAGATGATCTAGGATTTAGTATTATAACAGTGGGAAAACTGGAAAAACAGGGGAGCAAAGACTATCGGCACCCTATGAAAATGCTGGTTGGGAGGGAAGTTAGACGCAGAATGATTAATTACTAGAGAGTGCATTGGGTTCCTGGTTCTACTCCCAGCTACATAACGTGTTGGGAGGAGCCTCAGCAAATCATGTTTCCGGGTTCTCACCTGTACAGACAGGGGATGACTTCTGAGATCCTCTCTAAAGCTAGTATTCAATATTCTCATATTCTTTGTCTCCAAAGTGCCCTTAAATGCAACCATCCTGCTTTTATGTTCTCTCTTGCTTTTATGTATTATGTTTATGTTCTAAGGCCTCTTTCAGCTCTAACCTTCTCTGTTCTAAGGCTCTTTCCAGCTCTGGCCTTCCATGTTTTAAGGTCCTTCCAAGCTGACAGTCTCTGTTATTTGTTTTAAGACTTCATTCCCAGATTAATCCACTCTTCTGACTTCTCCATTTACCTACCAGTTTGTTCCCCAAAGGGCTCCCATTCACTTCCTTTTCACTTTTGAATTCTCCTTTATATTTTGTCTTTTTCTCTTAAAATGTAATTTTTAAAAAATAGTCTATCTATTTATCATAAATCTATCATCTACTTTTCTGTCTCTTTGTCTCTGCCTATCATCTAATTAGTCAGTTCTTTATATCTCTATCCAGCCAGTCAGCCAGCCATCTGTTTGTCTATCTATGTCTATTTATCTGTCATCTAACAGTCTTTATCTCTCTATTCATCTATCTATCCATCCATCCATCCATCGATCCATCCATCCATTTATCTTCATCTATCCACCATCCATCTATCTAATTCATCCATCTACCTAATGTATCTATCTATCTATCTAGGATTCTCTGAACCTGTGTCATAGGGATTTCATCATTACAGATGTCTATTTATCTATTAGTTGGTCCATCAGTCTATTTTTTTCCCTCCCTCTTGCTTTGCCATTCTGACATTTAGAGCTTGACATTGCTGGCTCTTGCCTCCCTCATTCTTGGGCAGCTGATGGTTCTTTCTGCCTTCCCCAGCAGGATAAGTGTGTTTCATCTCCAGTGACGGCTGTTCTGTTTTCATGGGGACCTCATCACTCTGTCTGACAGAGGCATCTATTTTGGGGCCCAAGCCTGCTGAAATCCCACCCAAATGATCTATTCCATCAAATTTTCATCACTTCAAGACAGTCTCATTAACAAATTGACCGATTGAAAGGAAAGTGGCCTTTCAGGCTTATTTCAGTCGAGCCCAAGTAGGTCATATCTCTTTCTCTCTCTGTCTCTGTCTCTGTTTCTCTGTCTCTGCTTCTGTCTGTCTCCCTCTGTGTCTCTATTTCTGATTATCTCTGTCTCTGTCTCTCTCCTCTCTCTCTCCCTCTCTCATCTCCCCTCTCTCTGTATCTCTCCCTCCCCCTCTATCTGTCTCTTTGCCACTTGTCACAGATTATAGAACATCTCCATGGCAGAAATAAGGGGCCCTGACCCAGCCTCTATCTCCATAAGTTTGTGTTTGTATTTAGATATTTGAGGAGTTGTGTTCAACTTCCTTTATGATGCCATCTAGAAACCAGAATCTGAGCAGGACTTCCTCAGCTTTCCCAGCGGTCCATGGCACACAAAAGAAGAAGAGCCTCTGGTCTAGGTTGTCAAGCATTTCCTTGCATAGTCTGGTTGTCCAATCTCTGGACAAAGAGGCAGAGCAGGATAGTGGGAAGTGCAGTAGCTCCTGGGCCAGAGGTCCTGGGTTCCAAAACTGCCTCTTTCACATCCTTAGCCCCTCCAGGCTTTCTTTTTCTCATTTCTAAAAGAAGAGGGAGGCAGAGGGGATGGTCTTTGCAGCCTCTTTCAGACTCTTGTAGACTTAGGATTCTCTGAACCTGCATCATAGGGATCTCATCATCTCTCCATTCCATGGTGGCTGCCACCCTGCTGGGGCTAATTATGCTGCTGGTAAATTGGTGAGAGTTGGGGCAGCTGGTGCTGTTCCTGCTGGATAGATGGAGAAGCTCCAGTTCCATCTCCTCTGTACTTCCCTGCCTAGAAGTATCCTGGCAGGGTACACCTCCCCCTACCCTGCCTTCTGACTTTCAGAATCCCTTCTTTCTCTCCAACTCTGCTCAAGGCCCCTTTCTGCCTAAAGCCCACTGCCTTTCCCCAAATAAGCTTAGCTTTACTTTATATAGACCTGTAGATTCAGAATTGGAGGCTCATCCAGCACAGTCAGCAAGCATTTATTGAGCACCTACTAGATGTCAGGCTCTGTACTAAAATGGATACAAATATAAGCGAAAAAGGGAGAAGGCCCCTGTCCATAGGAGCTGATACCCTAATGGGAAAAAACAGCACATCAGAGGGAGTTAAAAGGGAAGATGGAGATGAGGTCTTGAGAAGAAGAAGTACAGCAGTGAGGTGCTAAGGGTCTTAGAGTTGAGGCCTTTGCCCCCAATGAAGGCAGAATGGAGTTACAGTCAAGGGGAGAAGGCACAGGACTATTTTTAAGCTTTCTTGTGTTGTGGACCCTTTGAGATGTTTGAGGATGTTTATGGACTGCCTTCTCAGAAACATCTTTAAAATGCACAAAATAAAATATATAGGATTACAAAAGAAACTAATTATACTGAAATAAAAATGTCATTTTTTTTTCTCATCCAAGTTCACAGATTCTTGATCCCCATCCATGGGCTATTTGAACTTGGTCAAGTCCAATCCCTTGCATTTTACAGAGGAGACAACTAAGGCCCCAAGATGACCAGCTGATACTTATTCACCTCTGTGGCCCCCCTGAGGCCCCTTCTTGTTATCTGTGATTCTATTGTTCTGCAAAGTGTTTGGTAAGGGCTGTTTCACACCTTTTGGAAAAAGGGCCTTGAGGAAGGGTAGGGGAAAGGGTATCCTGGGAAAGATGTGGAAACTAAGACTCTAGCATTCCCTAAACTTCCTGGTTTAAAGCATCTCTGCCACTTCCCATTCTCCCCACTCTCCCTGAGCCAGCCCAGCCGTTCTTCAAAGCCCAGCTCAGATGCCCCTTTTCCAGGAAGCCCCTCCTGATCTCCACATCTGGCCCCTTAAAATTCCAGGAAAGCCACTTAAGGAGCCCCAGTCTCTGGCCTTAATTAGGGAAAGAAAATAATAATAATAACTCCCCTTCTTATAGTGCTGAGGGCTGCAAAGTGCTTTTTATGTACCATCAGATGCATATTACAATTCAATAGGAGACACTAAGAGAAAGTCCTCCTGGATCCCCTCAGTGGTCCTTCTGTGCTCAGATTTCCCTAATCCACTTGGTTTGAATCTGCCCTTTGCTTGAGTTGCTCCTTAACTTACATCTAATTATTACTTCTTAATTGGCTTCTTAATCTGTGTATATTTATGCACATCTCCTTAGTGCTTAATAAATGCTGATTAAATCTCTGTTTCTAACACCCTCACTCCACTCTTAACCCCAGGAGACTAGACTAGAAATCTTTCAAGGGTGGAGACCGCCATCTTTCATCTTTGCAATCTTTTCACATCATATATGGTCTTTGTACTAAATAGTGCTAAAATAGTACTGAATAGTGTACTCTTGATTAGCGATATGATCTTGTATAAGTCACCCCTCCCTTTTTCTGCCTCAGTTTCCCAATCTGTAAAATGGGGACAATAGGAGCTTTTACTTTCCAGGATTGTTGTGAGGATCAAAAGAGCCAATTTTTAAAAACTGTTTCTTAAATCTTCAAGAACTCTATAAATGCCTGATGTTATTAGTATCATTGTCATTACTGTTATTTTGACTGTAGGTGCTTTGTAAATGTTAATTCCATGAGTGGATGACTCTCCCAAGCTCATGTAGCAGGCAGGTGGATTGGAAGCCTTGGGATCCCCAGCCCAGAACTCCTGCCTTCTCCCACTCGAGCTGCACGAGGCCTCCTTGACCCATTTTATTAATGTAAAAGGGAAGAAGGAAGGATGTGAGAGCTGAGCTCTGCAGGGACCCCTGGGAGTCATCTAAGATTGCAAAGGCCGCTTTTGTTTTCTTCTACTTTGGAGTCTGGAAATTAAATCCAAGATCAAAACAAGAACCAACATAGAAGAAAATTGCTTGGCAACCTTCTCTTTAACACTTGAATCCTGACCTGCAGCAGCCTCATCCCACACGCTCTAATCCGCTCCTCTCCCATCCCTCCTCTCTGCCTTCTCACTTCTGAGGGGGCTTCTGAGTCACATCCTCATGGCTTCTGGTCATTGTGTGCCCTTAGAGTCTGATGCAGGACCCAGGCCCAGAAGACCCCTAATCAATGATCAGTTAATTCATGTGATTGATAACTTGGCAATTGGTTTATTTGGTTCTGCTTCAGCAGGGGGCTTTATCTTTGGGCCATTCTTAGAATACTCAGTTTAGAACCTCCATATATTGTAAATGCTTCACGAATGTGAACCAATGGATGGACTAACTGGCTTCAGGAGACGGTCCTCGCCTGGGAACAGAGGACTTGTGAGGGCTCAGCTTTGGCTGTGTGACCATGGACATATTGCCTCCCTTAGAAAGTCTTAGTTTCTTCATTTGTATGGTAAAGAGAACCATTCACCTTCTCACAGCATTGTGAGCCTAGATAAAAATATTTATGTATCTGAAGGAACTGCAGATATTTTCTAAGATCTCAAGCTGCAAGGGATTGTGGGATTTAGAGAATATTAGATCTTGAGCTCTAAGGGACTTCAGAGACCACCTGCTCCAAATGCCCTCCTTGACAGAGGGGGAAATTGAGGCCTAGGAAGGTAAACTCACTTGCTCATCGTCATACAGGTGTAATAATTTAGTTCCTTCTAGCTCTGGCATCCACAATATTCTGTAAAAGGCTGGAAGAGTTTTGATTTGTTATTGACTTATTATAGACAAATTATTTTTTCTGAAATGATAGTTTCCATGGGGTTTTAGGTAGAGGGTGCAGTCTCTTTCTCAGACTTGGTCCATAAATCCCCAAGACTTTTATCCCCACCAATTCTGGTCCTGGCTGGATGCTATCTGGGCAAGGGGAAGGCTATGAGAGGAAAGCAGAGAAAGCCTGCATGCTGGGCAAGGGTCATATTCGATTTATCTCTAAAAAGTGGAGCCAAAAATATTCTGCAGCTTTGTCCAACCTGATCCAATGAAATTCAACTATTATCTATTTCTTAAGCACCTACTATGTGCCAGTCCCTATCTCAATCAGGGGTTATGAAAAACAACACAGTGCCCACCCTCAAAAACTTTTTAAAAAGCTTGTAAAAAGTTTTATCGATGTGTTCTGTTTTATATCATTTCTGGAAGTCCTTTCCCATCCTGGTCTATCTCATTAAATGAAATAATATTTGTAAAGTTCTTAGCATGGTGCCTGGCATGCAATAGGTGCTTAATAAATGTTTATTTCCCCTCCCTTCTGATACCAGGAACCTCCTTGTCACATATACACATTCCCACAGAAAATAGTGAAATAAAGTACCCAGTGACCCCATTCTGACACAATATGGGGCATTATACACCAGAGTGTTCCATTTCTTCAGAGCCAAGATTGCTCATAATTAAACGGGGTTCAGTTAGACCTCGTTGGTTCATGGCTCTATAGCTAGAAGGGACCTGAGAGGTGATCTAATTCAAATTCCTCACTTACCGTTAAAGAAACTGAGATTCGGGAAATTTGGGCGTGTCAGAAGTAGGATTTGAATCCAGAGCCAGAGCCTGCCTCCCAACCATCACTGACAGAAATGGGAACCTCCTAGAGGGTGTTGACAAGGACATAGCTTTCCCTAAATTTATGGTACAGCATCCCCACCAAGTCTGTTTGTGGTGGCTGTGCCCAAGCCCTCAGGCAGCTCACAGCACAGACTAGCCCACATAAATACAGAGCCCAGGAAAGGTGAGCAGCCAGGAACACAGTGTTCAGGGGCATAGCCCTGACTCAGTCACCCTCCCAGCCAGTCCAAACAGCCCAGCCAAGCCCAAGCTAGGAGCAGCCCTTGAGCTCGAGCCCCGCCCGGGCTCTCCATCTGTCTCCTGCCTGCATGGCTTGGGTGGGCGATGCTGGGAACCCTCCTCAGGACCACTGCCTGCAGCTGCCGCCTCCCTGCCTTCTTGGCTGCGCTCCCATCTGAGATGAGGCAGCATCCATTAACCTCTGCAGCCCAGGGAGAACATTTGGATCAGGGAAGAGGGAACAATGTAGATGCCTACCGAGATGGGGGAGCCGCAAATAGCATCACCTTTGTGAGATCCCGTCTGTTCCCTTGGCGAGCACGAGACGCCTCTCTGCCTGCAGTGCACAGCTTGCCTCATCTCTCGCTTGGTTCTGGTTTGAACATTTGCCAGCAGAGGGGTTATTTCCCAAGGGATTAATCATGAGGTGGGAGAATAGTCTCGTCAGAGAGAAAAGGAGGCTTGGTGGCTCACCTCTCTGCTCCCTTCTCTCCCTTCTCCCTCCCTGTGGTTTCTGGGAATATCCCATGGGCAAATGATTCACACATCACGAGCATGTCCTGGCGTGCAGGGCACTGGCTTTGGAAGCAAGAGACCCGAATTCAAGTCCAGCTTCAGAAGTTTGCTTGCTGCATGATCCTGGGCAAGCATCTCAACTGGTTCACCTGTGAAATGGGAATAATAATAATAATATCCTGCTCTCAGGACTGTTGTGAAGATTAAATGAGATAATGATTGGAAAGCACATTGCAAACCATAAAATGCCGTAAAAGCACTTGCTTTTATTATTAAAAAGACCACATTGTGATACAGAAATGAAATTGAAAATCCGAGATTGAAGTGGAGGGGTTTTTTTTCAGGCTCTCTGAAGGATCCTAGTCCCGAGAGCATCTCAGTGAAGGGGACAGAGGCTAGATTCATTCTCTGTCCTGGGATTGTGGCAGCTGGTGACCTTGGGATTCTTGGAAGGGACTAGACTCAGTGTAACCCACCTCTCAAGGTCTGTGCTCCAAGAGACCTCAAACAAGTGGAAGGGGGTCTCCAAGCCTTCAGTCCAATATCCTCCCAAATAAGAATCTTTTTTACAGTATCCAGGACAACGGCTGCATCCTTTTGACATCTCTAGGGATGAGGGACTCAACATTCACTCAAGTCAACAAGAATTTGTTACGTGCTTACTATGCCCCAGGCTCTGTGCTAAGTGCTGGGATACAAAGCAAGTGCCCCCATCCTGTAAAAAGTTCTCATTGTTGGGGAACCAAAATCTGCTGCCTGATAACTTCTCCCATACCTTCTGACATCTTCTGGGAACAAGCAGCATGCATTTAGTACCTCTAGCCTCATACTTGTGGTGGGTAGGGTCTAGTTCTTAGGAGAGAGACCTCCTTGAAGAGAAACTTCTTCTCCCAATGCAGATAGCATCTTCTCTGCAAGCAGTCTTAGAAAGTTTCCATGGGGCATTGGAAAGTTAAGTAAGTAACTTCCCAGAGCACTCAGCCAACATTAATTAATCAATTCATTGATTAGTAAATCAACAAGCAATGAATTGGTCCCAGGCATTGGACTAAGTACAGAAGATACACTGAAAAAATAATTGATTTTTGTTCTCAAGGAGACTACCTTGTAATGGGATTGATGTAGACCAACAGTAACAAACTCCAATAGAAACAGATTCCCACTGAATTAGAAAACCACAAATTACCAGTATCTATGCTGTAAAGCATTTTTATTTATTTGGTGGTTCTTATAGCTTGCTTTCAAACTGTGGGGGTGTTGTCTGAACACCCTATATTCTACACTTCTGACAACTGTCTTATTTTAATATTATAATTATATATATAATTATACTATATATACTATACTATACAATAATATATAGTATTATACTATATTAATGTACTACTATATTAATAATTATTGTATATTATATTATATATACTATAATATATATTAATATACCATATTATATATATAATATATAATAAGACAATAATATTATTGCCTTATTATTATAAGTTCTTAGAGAACAAGGAGTATCTTTTGCCTCTTTTGGTATCCCCAGTGCTCAACCCAGTGCCTGGCACATAGAATATACATAATAAATATTTATTGAATGAACAAATGAAAATGGCTTTCCTGGAGTCCGCCAAAATTTATACTTAAGGTCTCTGACTCCAAATCTATCTTTTCTATAGCTCTTTTCTGGCTAAACTATCCCTTGCTCCTTCAACTGTTCAGAGGCTCAATCTCCAGTCCTCACACCCTAATCAATAGTTATCCTTGTTTTCATATGCTCTGGTTTGTCAATATCCTTCATAAGTGTCAATATCTTTTCTTCAACATGGCGCCCAAAATTAGACAGAGCCTATCCGGCAGAGCTTGCTCTGTGTACACTCTAGACATTAGAACCACACGGCCTCAGACCCAGAGGCTCTCTTTATGTGAATGGTCCAGAAGGAGGACTTTTGAAGGACCTCCTGAGACCACCTGATGCAGCCCTCTGCCCGTGGGCAGCCAAGGCCTGGAAAGGGAAGGGAAGTGATTTGGCTGAGGTCACATAGCTCCCAAGAGTTGCGTGCAGCCCCCATTAGAGTCGGATGAAGATCTATTAATAAACAAGAACAGCACTTTCTGCGGAACTAGCTGCAGATGCCAATATGCGTAGAGAGAGCTCATTGCTACCCACGTCTGTCCAAACGGTTGCATTTTACTGCGTGGCATTAATAAAGCAAGCATTTTTAGACTGCGACATATTGTAAATGGTTCCAAATCCCATGTTTGTCCTCTGGAGAATCGGTGGTTTGCCCTTCAGTCTGTCCTGGAAGCTTTTGAAAGCTGCAGCCTCGAGTTCTAAGGAGAGGGAGATAAAAAGAATGGATACAACCAGATTGCCTTTATGGGACATTTGAAGATGTCCGAAGAAGGCAGTTTATAAAGGGAGGGCACGAGGAAACCAGCCCCCCCCCCAAAGAAAAAACAATCTTGTGCATCTTTCAAGGCTGTATTGCCTCCTCTTCTAGGAAGCTTTTTCTAATTGCATCCACTGTGCTCTCCCTTCTTCCATCTTTCTTGGTTTGACCTGCACTGGCTGGAGTAGAGCATTTCTGAACTTGCCTCTTTTTCCCTTCTAGCCTATAAAAGCCTTAGGGGTAGGAGAAACTGTACTCTAGCTCATCTCTGTACCCCGTTGCTGAGCACAGGACCTAGTACACAGTATCCTGGGATCTGGGATCCCACATTTAGAGCTGGGAGAGGAAGGATGGACCTTGGATCCCCATGACTTAACAGAGCCTCAGATTGGGGAAGGAACTTACTTAAGATCACACTGGGACAAAACTGAGATTCAAACTTTTCTCCTCTGGCTTCAGACCCAAGCTGGGTCTGAGGAAAAATAGGAGCCCCGATAGGTCCTCCTCAGATGGGCATGTGGATGATCCCATGGTCCGGTCAGCTTCCCAGCCACCCTCCCCCTTCTTCTGTCCCCTTGACCCTTAATGGAGTCCCTACCTTGGAAAACCTCAGGAAAAATAGGATCTCCCCACTCCCAACCATTTCTTCCCCTTAATGAGAATTGAAGAATTCCCTTGGTACTTATTCTGAGAAGGGGTCCTTTCTTAATTTCTCTTTTAAGAATTTAGATGCTACACCACTTGGTGCATATATGTTTAATATTGATATTGCTTCATTATTTATGCTACCCTTTAGCAAGATATAGTGCCCTTCCTTATCTCTTTTAATTAGATCAATTTTTGTTTTTGCTTGATTTGAGATCAGGATGGCTACCCCTGCTTTTTTGACTTCACCTGAAGCATAGTAGATTTTGCTCCATCCTTTTACCTTTATTCTGCATGTATCTCCCTGCTTCAGGTGTGTTTCCTGTAAACAACATATTGTAGGATTCTGGCTTTTAATCCATTCTGCTAATCACTTCCTCTTTATGGGGGAGTTTACCCCGTTCACATTTATGGTTAAAATTACCAATTCTGTATTACTTGCCATCTTGTTAACCCCTATTTATGCTTTTCTCCCTTCTTTCCCCCATACCCCCCTTCCCAGTATTAAACTTGTGAGCACCACTTGCTTCTCACAGCCCTCCCTTTTTAGTATCCCTCCTCCCCACCTTAGAGTTCCTCCCCCTATCTTACTCCTTTCCCTCACAGTTTCTGTATTCCCTCTGAGAAGGGGTCCTTAGACTTTACCAGACTGTCTGCCCAAAGGGTCCAGGACACAAGAAAGGCTGAGAACCCCTGGCCCAAATAATCCATCTCTGTTTCCAGGACTCTTTGATCCCATGGCTCAGTCCTAAATTCAAGCTCTACCAATAATTGACTGTGGTTTCTCTGAGCCTAATTTTCCTCCTCTGTAAAAACTTAGGGGTCTGACTGGGTGATCCTAAAGTCTTTTCCAGCTCTGTGCTCTTGTGATCTTCTGAAGTTCAAGAAGAGATTAATCTTCCAGCCTTCAGCTCCCTTTATAGCCCCTAGTTTTCCTCTTGTATCTCATGATCCAGAAGCAAACATTCGAGAGAACCAGGAGCCAAGTGACCTTTTAAAAGATACCCTGCTGACTTCAGAAAAGCCTGGAAAGGCTTACGTGAATTGACTCTGAGTGAAGTGAGCAGAACCAGGAGAATATTGTATATAATAACAATAACATTGTATGATGATCAGCTATGATAGACTTAGTTCTCAGCAATGTATGATCCAAGACAATCCCAATGGACTTGGGATGGAAAATGCCATCTGTCTCCAAAGAGAGAACTATGGAGATTCAATGTGGATAGAAGCATAATATTTTCAACTTCTTTTTGTTTGCTTTTTCTTTATCGTTTTTTTCCCTTTTGGTCCTATTTTTTTTTTTGTACAACACAACAAATATGGAAATATGTTTAAAAGAATTGTACATATTTAATCTATATCAGATTTCTCACTGTCTTGGAAAAGGAAGAGGTAAGGGAGTGAAGGAGAAAAATTTGGAATAAAAATGAATGTTAAAAACTTTACATGTATTTGGAAAAATAAAATACTATTGAGAAAAAAAGGAATAAGAAAATCAACTAAAAAAATAAAAGATCCTGCTTGGAATCCATTTCAGGCAGAAAGTGAAGGAACCCTTGCCTCTTACCCTCCCAGGGACCTGGTCTAGGAGATTGCTTTTTTCTTTCTTTCCATGGCTCAGCTTTCATCAAACAACTCCCACCAGCAAGCTTCTAGGAGTCTCTCCACAAAATCCACAGCTTAGATTTTCATTTGGATGAATAAGCTTTTCAGGTAAATTGCAAAAATTCCTTGGAGAGTTACTAATAATAATTAATAATATTAATAAGCTAATGTATCATTCATATATTAGTGTGAATTACTTTAAACAAAAAAAACCAGGTCTTCCACTAATGGAAAAGGTCCTCTCTGAGGGATTTGGCACTTAGCATTTTTATTTGAGTGGACGGACTGAGCTTGAGATTGGAGTGGAAGAGAGGAAAAGGCTTTTTTGTTTTATGGTCTGAGCTAGAAGTAAGTTTAAAGATCAAATCAATTCTTCTCCACCAAACCCCATTTTACAGATAGCAGGAAGGAAAGGGACAGCCATTATGGATATTTGCAATGCAGAGATATTTGCACTTATTAATCACCTACTGTATATATAACATCTTGCAAGTTGAAAGTTATGGATCAGGCCTTGCACATAGAAGGTGATTAATAAATGTCTGCTTGATGGAAACTCTCTACATTGTGAATGTTCAAAGTGGTTTTTCCTTATTCTACTCTAAATGTACATCTGCTATAAATGATCACTTATTATAACTTCTCCTTGCATATAGTAGGTGCTCAATAAAGATTGAACAGAATCTTTCTCTTCTGGGAATGTACATAGAACTTGGTCCCTCTCTTATGAATTTTAACAGAGTTTAACAACAAAAGCTAACATTTATTAGGCACCTACTGTGTGCTGGACACTGTGCAAAGCACTTTATAATTATCTCGTTTGATCCCTTTTCCTCCCTAAAACCACGTTGATTTAGAACAACACATATTAGCATCATCTGTGCTCTATTATATTTTAGTTTGTTTTGTTAACTATCTCCCAATTAAATTTTCACTCAGTTCCTGCATCATTCCCAGTGTTTGGGACCTCGGTCTATTCCAACTCCAGACTGTTAAGCCCCTAATTGTAAGCCTAGAGGTCCTTGCAGAGCAAAATCTGCTGAGAAAGGCTCCAATGTGGTGCTGGGAGCTGGCACAAGTGCCCGGCCCCAGGCCTTCCCCTCCATTGTGTTGGCAAGAATGTTTTGCTGAAGCAGTGAAGGGTATAATGTCGCCTCAGGAAGGAATGTTTCAACAACATAAAACGTCCTCTGGTTTCCTTCTCTGGGGTATTAGAAGCATCCATTTATGTATAAATATTTGATATACTATTTATAAATTATTTTTATCTGCCTAGGATCATTTAGAAAAGAGAACATGGTATATGTGAGAGAAACTTGTGTTCTAACTGTGACTGGGCCTGGGCCTGGGACAAGGAAAAGGTGGGGATCAAATGGGGGGCTGGCCCAGATGACACCCAATATCCCTTTCAGGCCTGGCAGGGGCTTCTGTGGAGGAGCAGCAGCTTGAAGTCAGGAGAACTGGCTTAAATCCTGTGCCTCTCCATCAGGTTGGGGCCTTCTTGGGGATTTTTTTCCCCATAACCCAATGCCTGGGACACAGAAGGCACTTAATAAATGCTCATTGACTCATCAGCTGACTTGGCTTTGCTTTTTAGGAGTTGAGAAAATCATGTCACATTTTGGAACCTCACTTTTCTCATGTAAAATGCTCTGTAAATGTGAATTATTGTCATGGTACCAGTTGGTCTGGTGGTCTGTGTTCTGAGACTTCCTAGTGCTAGCACTCTGATCTAAGCTCCTGCCCAGCTCTGGCACACAATATTCTATGCCCTAAGACCCCTTTACCCATGTTCTAAGGGCCCTCCCAGGCTTAGGGTGAAGGAGGGCCAAGTGGGCAGGACCCCTGGAGGCCCAAGGCTGGAGAGTCCATTGTGACTCAGCTCCGGGAAAATCCGAAGTCCACCATCCCTTTATCATCATGCCAGCCGGGTTTGATGAGCCCCTGGGCTTTGGGGAGTCAGGCCTTCCTGTGACAGGCTACCCCCTTTCTGAACCTGACCTCTCCTCCTGCTCAGTGTTGTGAGTGTTTCTGTAAAAAAGGGCCCAGAGTTTTATTATTACCCATGGCCTTGACCCTTTGACAATGTCTCCATAGTCCTCCAACTGAAGGCACAGACTGAGTCTATTTCACAAAACAGGAAACATATTCTTAGCCACCGCCATTAGGAATAGCCTGAGGCCAATCTGAGCTTTTAGGGCTGATCACTGGGGATTGAAAGCAATTTTGTTATCTGTGTAACACTCTAAGGACAATGTATGGGGGTTCTGATTCATTGGAATGGATTTATTTCCCCTGGAACTTGTGAACAGCCACTGTAATCATCCTCCTCCCTCCCTCCCTTCTTTCCTTCCTTCCTTCCTTCCTTCCTTCCTTCCTTCCTTCCTTCCTTCCTTCCTTCCTTCCTTCCTTCCCTCTCTCCCTCCCTGTTATCTGAAGCCAGTACGAATTTTCCATTTGGACAGACTCCCCATGTTCTTCCTTGCAGGAGATAGTGGAAAGAACAACGATTTTGGAGTCAAAGAATCTGCCTTTAAGTCCTACTCTGAGACTTCATTCATGATCTTGGACAAGTCATTTGACTTCATTTTTCTAGGCCTCAGTTTCCCTGTTTGTAAAATAAGGAGACTGGTCTCCTTGGCCTCAAGGTACCTTCCAGATTTGAGTTCTGTAATTGAGGGAGGGAGGGTAGAGAGGACCTTGTGTGTCTGAAACTGGAAATGTCAGGAAGTAACACAAAGCTTTCTCAAAGCTGGGACAAAATGAGCCAATTTATTCCTGGTCTTCATGCTTTAATGTCAGTTCACATTTCTCCCTGGACCAGTTCATTTGAAAGCCTGGAGAGCAGACAGTCTTTAGGGAAATTTGATTGTACTTTAAAAGTTAGCAGAATGACGGGAGGGCTTGACCCTCAAAGAGATCATATTTTGCTGTAAGATTTACATATAAATGGATAAAAATCATGCATGCCAGTTGTGAAATGTTTCCTAGCCATGTGGCCAGGGGGAAAACTTCTGCCCAGTGGATCAGCTCTGGGAATGAGTGGCAAAATGAGTCCCACACAAGGGGTCAAGATGAAGCTTGAGGGAGACGCTGGGAGCCGACCTTTCATGCCCCCACTCAGAATGCCAGGTGCACTTGGACATCAGCACAACACTTGAAGAAAATGGAAGGACAATGCCCTGGGGGGCTGAGTTGTTGTGTTTTAGCCCATTAGCTAGATTGGAAGCAAAATGTACTTAAAAGTGCTCTCTGAGCTTCAAATTGCTAGATCACTGTCAGATATGATTGGGATTGTTCTAAGAGCTATTTCTGTACTTGTTAAGCTAGGGAGAGACTTAAGAAAAATGTTTAATAGACTCAAAGGAGAGACTGCCTACTGCTGCCAGCGAGTGGGGCGCGTGCTAATATTGATGTAAGCAGGCAAATTATTAACCAGCTGCGGGGTGTCTTTGCGGTGAGTGATGCTTCTGCCATGGTAGCAAATGCTGGAGCTGATGGGGCGGGGTGGGACCCACTAGGTCAACTTACTCTCCGTTTGGGTTTTGTTCTGGGTTCCATGCATTGGAGCAAATATTGAAACTGAAAATCAACTCAGTGCTAGGAGTTATTACCCATGATGCCATAACCATCAACAAGGAGAGACTGGGAGGAGATTGCTGACTACAAGTGACATCGGAAACAATTATACTGATGTGCCCTAATATTAAAACTAATGCCTATTTGGGAGTAGAAGGAAAGATAGAAAAAATGATCTTGGGAAGATAGTAGCTGAATCTGACATTGGGAAAATCACTTCTGTTACCTGAACCTCAGTTTTTTCATCCATAGAATGGGGGTGGAGGTGGTGTTGGACAAAATAGTCTCTGAGAGCTTATCTAGCTTTGGGGCTTCATTGGTTTTCTTACTTGGAAGGTTGACTTGATGGATCATGCAATTCTATGGATAATGTGAGGATATAGAATGATTGAGAATTCTGGACCCAAACTGTCCACAGGAATAGGGAGTATAGAAGGAAATTTGGCTTAACAAAATTAACTAAGAGGAAAAAAAACTCCAGCTGAACAGGTGGACGTAACGAGATCCTGAATCAAGAGTGACAAGGGAGGTCACTGACCAAGGTCTAAACAGGTCTCAGAGATGGATAGCCCATCACTAGTGGGTTGTTTGTAAGTGAAATCAGAGGCTGCTTTTTGTACAATTCCCTCCATTAGGGTGGAAATCCTGTGGAGTTATGGGAAGGAATAGATGAGGAGGGAAAAGGTATTTTAGTTTTTTCTATTTTTTCTCTATAAGCTCAATTGATAATGTTTCTTTTTGTACCCTAACCAATGTTGAATATTGAACCAAATTTTTTTTGGGGGGAAGGCAGTTTTTGACTATCACATTCTACCTCTTAGCAAACTCTTTTTATACAATTACTCTTGCAGTTTTTAATACCTATCTCTCATACCTTCTGCTAAGTATCAGTTCCTCTTAATTTTGCCAGCTTTAATTTTGGCTATAGCTTAGGCAAATTCTCGGTGTATTTAGTCCCAAGTTGTGATGGCTACTAGCTATGGCATGTGATAATGTATACTTGGTCCCCAGTTCCAGCTTCAGCCTAGAAGAAGGAATTCCGAATCATACTATTGTGAACTACTGAAGAACTGGTCTCAGGGAAGAGGAATTCCAAGAAATGCATATTGATAAGGTACCAACTCTGCACCTAAGACCAATGAAAGAAAAGATGATTATAGCCTTTGAACTCTTTGCCCAAAAAGATCAATGTTGAAATGAAGGACTTAGCTTAATGGCAGAATTTACTTCCTGCTCCATGTTCTTGTGGTGCTATTGTTATTTAAACAATAACAATAAGAATTTATCTTTCCTTTTTTCGGCACTGAGGGCCTGCATGCTCAGTTGTGTAAAAGAGTTTTAAAATATACCCAGTCTGCCAAGGGGTGGATTGTGATAGTCCAAAGCCCACTTTTGTCTTTGGGGATGGGATAGTTCCTCTGGATCTTCACTTTTGTCACATCGAATATCCCTTCACATTGGTTTTTCTTTCTTTTTTTTTATATTTCTGAAAGTTGTGGTATGCTTTTACAATAGGAGACTTGCTGTTCGATCGCCAGTATCTACCTCCTCTCGACTTCAGAGATTGGAAACCAATCAGACTGCACTTGGATGAGAACCTGACCTCCTTCAATAAACTCCAAGGTGACTAAGGACCCAGACGTCTCATTCATTGGTTAATAGGAATGGCTTAAAAAAATAATCTTGTGGAACATGGGTGGGCCAAGTTTGAAAGCAGCTCCTATCTGTTGGAATGCCCCATTTTTGCTCTGCTCCAGCCTGAATACTACGATGCCCAAGGTTCTGGTGACCACTCCTGGATTGTTTCATGTGAGACTCCAGACCTTTCCTTGTAAATCAAAATGTGCCATAATAAAGACTTATTGCTTTAAGCATTCCTGGTCTATTTGATGCTTTTGTGAAGACCTCTCTCAGTCCCTAAACTATGGAAATGTACTGGGTTGTTAGGGAAGATATCACAGAGATTAGTTAATGATTTTTGGGATTAGGAAAAACTAGCGTGTCAGAGGGAGGAGAAAGAAGTCTTGGAAAAAAGAAATGATAAAAAAGAAAACATATTGTTGCTCTGAGATAAAGGCAAGTTGGAATCCAGAGGGAGAAGGAATACACACACACACGCACACACGCATGCACACACGCACACACACATACACACACACTCTATAATA
The DNA here is from genome assembly GCF_902635505.1 of Sarcophilus harrisii. NCBI lineage: Eukaryota > Metazoa > Chordata > Mammalia > Dasyuromorphia > Dasyuridae > Sarcophilus > Sarcophilus harrisii. Next base: position 7,998,827 of record NC_045430.1, on the reverse strand, counting down.
ATCTTAAGGTTGAATTTATGTATGGTAAAGAGGACCCTCAAAGTTTATACTGTATTGTAGTTGGGGTCTACAGACTTTCTATTATAGGATGGGAAGGGAAGAGGGAATATGGGATAAACTTAGCCTCTGCTTTTATTACAAACATTTTGCTTCAGCTGCTGCTGTTTTTATTCCCTGGCTAGTAGAATGGGGCCTCCAGTCCCAGATATGGGTAGGACAAGTGTACCTGGGAAAACTCTGACTTCTCAATTTAACTCTGTTCTGTCTCTACCTCAGTGGCTATGATTTCTTGGTCATATTGGGACCAAGTTCCAGTTCAAGGCATGTTATAGGGACATTGCATTTTCCTGGATCCTTCTGTCTGAACATACACCTTCATATAAGTCCCCATCCCCACCCCAATAGCATTTTCTCCACCCAGTGTAAACTAACCATTTGGAGCAGGTTGTGCAGATGACCTTCTCTTTTGTGTCCTCCCGATGCTGGCAAAATAAATACTTTTGAATTTCCAAAGAGCCATGTTGAAACATTAAAGCCAATTTTAATAGAGGGAGTAATTGACATCACACTCATTTATTAAAACCAAAAGACATCTTTATAAAAACTACAGTATAGAAAGACAAAAGCAGCGCAATAACGCTCAGTGTAAAACACATTGTGGTTATTATTATTCATATTATTATTCATATTTATTAGTATTTGGTTTTCCTGGACACCGTTTCTTAGAAACACCCCATGACTGAGCCCAACCAGGGTTTATAAGAGAGAGACAGAAGCACTAGATCCCAATCCAACCAGCACACTCCGGGTCAGCAGAAGGGACAGGGAAAAATATAAACTGCTTTTGGAGAGTGATATTTCCAACTAAGGAAGATGGATAAACCCTTTGTCCTTTAATCTTCTCTCAGTTATTGCAAGTAACCTCACCTTGGACTCCATCAGTTATTTTATTGAGTTGTGAGACATTTCCTTAGCTCTGAAATGGAAACTTCAGGGAGAGGGAGGAGGAGAGAAATGAACAGAATGATGCCTAGGAGTTAGTGAGGACACAAAAGAATTATTTCTAGCTAATACCTAATGGGATCAACTCAACTCTAAAGAAATTCAGTTGGCTCTAAAGATCCAATTCCATTTAACTTCAAGAGTTTACTATATAAGCTGACTTTTTAAAAGTCTCTAAATGGGAAATCTTTTGTCTCGATATTATACAATTTATAAGGACCAAATCCTTAATGACAAGTTTTTTTAGACTTGAACCAGTTCGGCCAAGGATGGGCCAAGTATATAACAGGAAACATAGAATCTCAGAGCTAGAAAAGACATGTTGGAATAGCAAGTTCTGTGACAGAAGAGAACCCCAGATTCTAATCTCAGCCTGCTTACAACCTGTATGACTTAAGTCCCCTTTCTTCTCTGGGCTAGTTTTTTCCTCTGTAAAATGAAAGGGAGGACTTTCTTTCTAGTTCTGGAGTCTAGTGATGACCTCATTCAATGCTTTGTAAAGTGTTGAGTCAGTCATAGAGCTCAAGACAGAAAACTTGGCCAATATATACCAGCTGTTTCTGCAGAAAACTCATTTCCCTCTACTTTTTGCATGTGAACGCCACAAGATGATGCAGCTGCCATGGGAGCTCCTTACATGGTCATCCCTGCCATTTTCAGAGGGAAAGCTTGCCCAAGTGCAGGCCTAAGTCCTTCTTCTTTGCCAAGAACTCAATGCCCAAAGTAATCATCGGTGCCATAGCCAGTGGGATACAGCTTAAGGAGAAATTTTTAATAGCCGGGGCACATCTAATTGCACCAAAGAATTCAAACCTTCAAAACATTCCTCATCAGCTGTGTTATGGAATCAGCATTCTCAATGGGCCCACATTGCCAACGATAGTTAGGGATGACGGTGGTACCATCTGTGTTCTGTTCTCTGCATCATTCTTTTGTTCCAAATGCTCCTAACACAGAAGATGCTACCCTTTGAGCCTTAGACAATATTCTTGAAAGTGAATCCAAATTTGTGGAGAGGAACTGCTACAAGGCTGCCAACTGATAGTTGAGTACACAACCATGCAGGGATTGGCACAGTGTTAAAAGTCTTAAAAGAAATGACTTGTGATGCAAGAGGTTCATTATTGATGGATTCAGAAATGACTGGAATCTTTGATGTTTAATTTAATTTGATGAAACAAACATTAAGTAAATACCTGCCATGTGTGGAAGGAATGGGGGATGTAAAAGATGTAAAGAACAGAATGGATTGTCTAGAGAACCTTACATTCTAAGAGGAGAAGGTGGTAATACAAGTTCCTAGTGTTGTGCATCTGTTTTGGCCAAACAGAGGGAAACAGAAAACTTCCTAAATCAGTATGATGTGATTCTAACAAGAGATTACATCTTGACATATTTGGGGTTTGGTGCCCTGGTTTTAACTTGTGGCTACTGGTTCTGGGTCTTCCCATCAGACACTCTGGTCCTAGAGTGATTAGAAATTCTTGACCCTTTCATAGCTCATTTGTGGACTGACATGGGAATCCCAGAGCGTAGGCTGATGCTTACATCCTTCATTCTCTAGTGAGAATGACACTATAGTTGTCATTCTTCACCACATCCTAATTTTTCCCAAAATGGGGTATCAATGTTCCCTCCATATCAGGTACCGAAGTGCTTCTTTTGGCAAGACCTGGGATTCCATGGTATGTTTGTTCTCCACACCTTCCTTTTATAGACAAGGCAATGGAAGCTCAGGGAGAGGAAAGGTCACATTGGGGTTGGGGCCAGAGCCAGAATTAGAATGCAGATCTTCTGACTCCCAAGCCTATGTTCTTCCACTGAATCACACTGTACTCCACACTTTTGGGTGACAGAATGAGCCTATTAGAAAACAATGGACTGAGGGCACCATTTGACATCTTCCAGTCATTTGCCTTTGTCCTGTGACTAATCAAAGCTGTGAATCTGGTACTAGAAGCTTTTTTTAAAATTTGTTTTTTTATTTTCTGGAGAATTAAGGAGTCACTTGCGAGGATCTACCCATCCTAGGTCAGATCATGTCCCCCTCCCCTCCCGAATTTCACTCATCATTTTGGTTTATGTAATGCTCCAAGCAGAGTCATTGTCTTAGATCTCTTATAGCTCTGACATTCTCTGAACGCCAGATTGCTGGGAAAGTATTTGATTCATTAATTTTGACCTGCATCGACCCTCTCCTGGTAAATGTGTAAAACAGACATGGCCCAGGGGATCCACAAATAGCCTCCTTTAATATAGAACTAAGCTTTTTATTCAGTTTTCCCCAAGATAAAGTACTCTATTGTCTCAGGAATATCTATCCTCTATCTTTCCCCCTAGGCATTTATAGGTAGGCTTTGGTATTCTGTAACCAGTGCTCTGTGCTGGAGACCTCTCAGGAGACTCCTGTGTAATAGATTGCAAGTAATAAATTTGTACTTTCTGTCCACACTGTCCCTAGTTTTTCCTCTTGCGGTCCTCAGATCTGATCAAGTCTGGAATGGAAAATTTGATCATAAGATTGAAGGAATTCGATTGTGTAGGTTCATGTTATAATGGAGGGCAGATGTCTAGTCAATTTAATGTAGAACACAGCTACATTTAGGTCATGTCCCCAAGTGCAGTTGATTCAGATATAACTGTGGCTGAACAACAACTGGAGTGAAAATGATCAGGGCTTCTTAGTGGACCACAAAAACAATATGAATCAATAGAGTGACATGGCAGACAAAAAAATCTAATGAAACATGGGTTCCTTTTTTTTTTAAGAGATGCTGTTTAAGTCCTGCTGTCCTTTTCCTCAGGCAGGACACATTTGGATAGTATTCAAGTGCCTACAGAAGGGCTACCAGTATGGTAAAGGGGCTTAAGTCTATGCCATATGGAAATCAGTTAGAAAAAACTGGGGGGTGTGGAGAATTTATCCTAGAAAAGGGGAAACTTAAAGGGGAGATGAAATAAGTATCTAAAGGATTGTCAGGGGAAAGAGGGATTTGGCTTGTGCTTAGCCCCAGAGGGTAGAATGAGTAGGAACAGCAGAAAGTTCTAGGAAGCATATTTTGGCTTCAGAGAAGAAAGAACAATTAAAACTTTCCAATAATGAAATTGGCTATCTGGACAGGTAGTGAGCTTCTCATCACCGGGTATATCCATGTAGCAGCTAGGTAACCACCTGCATGAAAGAATAAACTCCTGTTTCATATTAGGGCTTGACTAAGGGATCTTTGAGGTTCAGTGACTCAAAGAGATGGACATAGTATAACCCAAACATCTAGCTGTCTGATGTGAAGTTTTTACTGTTCCAAGAGTTTTCTGAGAGGGGGGAGGGAGAGGAGATAAAGGAGATATTGCCAGTCCTAGTCAACAATTTGCTCACGACCTTCTGAGGTTCAAGGAGCCATAATACCCAGAGTCATTAGTAATCAGTCCTTCATTAGTCAGTCAGAAAACTGTGCTGCTCTGAAGTACCCTGTTAATTAACATGTGAGGAGAATACTGGAAATAGCACCACCGGAGGGTGGGAAATCGCTCTGGATTGTCAAGGGCATGAAGTTTTCAATGTACATCTCATGATTATCTGTGAAAAGAGGCTGGGGTGGAAGGGCAAGGAGGGAAAATGCTTCATCTGCATGTATTTGGGTTCTGTCTCCTCTGTCAAAGGTGAGGAGATGTACATGACCTCGGGACAAGAAAGCTGGATGACCCATAGAACCAGGAAGCAGCAGGAAAGAGTCTTGGGCTGCAAGTCCAATAACTTGGATTGGGGTTCTGGCTCCATCACTTATCATCCTCAAGATCCTTCCTTTCTCTCTCTTTCCTCACCTGAAAAAGGATAGAAGGCTCACTGTACTCTCTTAGTCCCTTAGGGCTACAGTGAAATGATGCCTGGGAAGTGCTTTTTGTAGCCCCAAGACACCATGTCATCATGAGTCAATGATTCCCTGGTGGGCAGGGCTCCGAGTTGAGAGAATGGATGACTCTCCTTTCCAGCCCAAAGACTCTATTTGGTTTTCAAAATGATCTGCTTCCATTGGTTAAGCAGAGACCTCAAAGTGCCGAGGACAGGAATACCATTCCAGTGGCCGCTCCAGAGCGTCCTGGCAGTGGGAACTTGGGGTGACGATGGGAATCTACCCGTGAGATACATCTGTGTTTTTAAACTAATGGCCTAAGGTTAATCTGAGTCACTAGCAAATGCTCACAATTGAAAGACTAGGTTTCCAGATGTGTTGTGACAAGAGCAGCTGAAGACCTGGTCCCCTACCTCGGGGATGGGTGAGGGCTGTACAGGTGAGTGTAGCTAGAGTGGAAGTGACTAGAAAAGCCAGTGGGCACCTACCAACTATTGGCTCATTATAAGAGTCCGAAACACGCACCAAGTACAGTATACATGGCGGATGGGTTAGGAAAAAAAAGCATAGAACTGCTCATTAATAACACACAATTCCCAGAGGGAAAAGAACCATACAAAATACAGTAAGTCACACGTATCAGGAGTGAATACAAATTCCTTGGTGAACACAAGCTTTGTTGGCAGAGTTACCACTTTTTCTTTTGATGAAGGACTAGGTGACGGGGCAGGAGCTCACAGTAGGAGGAGACTAGAGCTTGGGGAGCTGTGGAATACACGACAGGTAAACTGAGGGGGGGGAGCCCTCATTACTTAGATCTGGCAGTGCCTGGAAGCCTATGTCCATCCACAATCCTATGTCTCTGCGGCCAGTAACCAGTCTTCTCCCTGGTAACCCTGAACTACGGGGAAGTTCTCAAAATGCTTCCTGAATTGCCACAGAATGTGAGAGCAGGAAGGATCTTACTGAGGGAGAAAAGATAGTGTTGTGGCCATTGTGGGCACAGCCCCCAAAATCATGGTCAGAAAACACTGGGTCTGCATCCTGGCTGGGATGACCCGAGACTCCCAGGAGTCTGACCCTCAGTCTTCTCCTCTGCAAAGTAGTGAATAACAGTCTTGGAACTACCTACCTCACATAGGAAAAAACCACGATAATGCACTTTGTAAAGATTTATGGTAAAGTCCTATTAGATGGAGTCAAAAATCAATCAGCGTGCTCCAAAGTCTCTTCCTGGCTCTGACCTTTGATGCTGATGACAGCATGCATCTAGAACCAGGAGTGGGGAGATCTGGGGAAACAGGCCTGGAGAGATGAAGTGACTTTCCACCAGGAGCTGTCATACAGGTAGTAATTCAGACGTAGCTCTTCAGACTCTAGCGATCTGGTTTTTGTGGGGCAGGGTTCAGACCAGGTTAAATAAGCTGGAAGACATGGATAGCATGTGTGAGAAGCTAGACTCGAATGCAGAGCTTCCTAACCCTGAACTTGGGTCTTAATCCACTAAACCAGGTTCAATTCTAAGATTCCTTCCATATCTCACATTATAAGTTCAAGGCTGCCTGTGGGACCTGCAGGTAGTCATGGAACTTCTCTGAGACTCAGTTTCCCCATTTGTGTCTAGAGGGTTGATAGAGGGCCAGACCAGCTCAGTGAGCTCACTGGAAAGTGAACCTTTCTTTGGGACTTGGATGACCATTCCCTCTAGGGAGTAATTCATTCAGGAGAGGACTAAGGATGTTTCCTGGGATTTGTCCTGTCATTCACATCCACTGAAGAGGAACATTAGGGATTGAGGGCAATTTGATGCGATAGAAAGGCCTGGATCACCCCTAAGGTCCATTCTAGCCTGAAATCTATGACCTTTTCTTCTAGCACCTTCCAGTTCTAGTTATATTCTCTCAGAATCGCTGATGATATCATTTAGTGGATTTTGAGATCCTGTACTGGAGCTCTTTGAAGAGCGATACAGTGGGTGGGATCTGTCTGGGGACTGAGTATTAACCAGAACCCTGGATTCTTTGGAAAGTCACTCTCTGACCATGATGGATTCCCAGAATTTACTGTATATATTTTAAAGTAATCCTGGGGGCAACTTTAGAACGGTGATTAGTAAAGTCCCATGTTCTCCCTCAACTCATCCTTTGAGTAGAGAACTTGGACTCTTACCATGATTGGCTTTGAGAAGCCTAGAATATGAGAAGGGACCTGAGGGACTAGTTAATCTAACTTTGTAAGCTTACAGATCGGGAAACTGAGTCCCCAAGGGGGTGGTTCACAGAGTGAGGATTATAGTCTGAGCCTGCCGATTTCTGCTCTGCTGCTTTTTTCTAATCTCCAGACTTTTGCTGCTATCTTCTATCCCTAAATGCTCAAATCATATCCAACCTCCAAGACCCATCTTGGGGAAAGACAAGTTGTCCAGTCTGGCTGGATTCTAGGGCGATAGAAAGGGAAATGGTAGGAAATAAGGTAGGTTTGGAGCATTGGTTGGCAGAATGAGAGAGAAAGGCAGATTAATGAGAGATTATAATGAGCATGGAAAACCAGGTAGAGGTAGAGATAGACAAAGGGGACCATTAATTTTTGAGTGGGACTTCTCCAAAGGGGTCTTGGGGTATCTTACTAAGTCCTGGAGTAGCTGAGGCTGACAGAATTGACTCAGGTCTTGAAACAGACCTGGGTGGTGGGTTGGGTAAGCCCTGAATGCTATGCCTTCCCTTCCCTAAGTACTCAATGCTTGGAAACTCCATACAAAGGAACAATGGCTGTTTCTCTGGTTTGGAACAGCAGAAAGAGAAGGAAGTAGGGGCCACGAGATGGAGTTATAACTACTTTTAAGTGACAAAGAGGCTATCAGACCCACATGGGAAGTCTGTGGGGGGCATTAAGCTTTGCCCAGAGCCCAGGGCAGGAGGCCCTGCTGCTGCACACCAACGGTCACAAAATAAAAAATGAGCAATGACTAAGGTGGGACACAAGGTGAGATGACTGGCATTTGGGCTGAGACATTCTGAAGAGGAGCAGAGCCTCCCAGTGTCATGAGGGAAGGGGAAAATACATCCCTTTGTTCAAACGTTAAGCTTGGGGGTTGAGTAAGTCATGTCCATTGACTATTACTATAGCTTTTAGCCACAGTTCTGTAGATTTGATAAAACACTTAGATGAACAGTGTCTTCTTCCAAGTTCTCATTGATCTCAAAAGACCATGATCTTGGGGGAGGGAAGGTTGGAGTGCAACAATTTCCCATATTTGAGCTTTGGTTTTCTCATCTGTAAAATGGGGATAATGGAGTAGCCCTGGCTTTCTCGTGGGGAGCGATAAGGGGACTCACTGAGAGAATGTATGGGGAATGCTTTTTAATGATAAAATACACACTGTTATTATTATAACATACACTTAAGCATTTGTGGAACTGACTCTAATTGCATCTATTTTTGTCACAGACATTTACACGCACATTCATTTTTTGAACAGAGTTTTTCCCGGAAATTGAAGGCCAGAATTTGATATCCCATAATTGGGAGATTTAACTCAATTTAATAAAAAAAAAAAAAGAAAAGAAAAGAAAAACATTTTGAGGCAACATATGTTGGCAAGAGAATTGCATTGGAGTCGGGAAATTCTGACTTGATTTACTCATTTATAAAATAGGGAATAATTTATGTGCTCAACCTACCTCATAGAGCTGTTGAGAGGGAAGCATTTTGTAAAACTTAAAGTGTCATAGAACTGTGAACTAATATCTGATTTTGACTTGCTCCTGTGATCCTGAAACATTACATTCCCTCTCTGAGCCTCAGTTTCTCCTTCTTCACAACACAGGGGTCAGACTAGGTTATTTGTAAGGTACTTTAGCTCAGACATTCTATGTTGTGGCAATCCAGGAAGTCAAAGAATTGGGAATGATATGATTTGATTATTCTATGACATGATCACTGGTAAGTCCCAGTGATCAATGGGCATTCACAGAGACTATGACAGACCTCTACTGGCTAGTTTCTGGATGGAGAGTGGATGCCATAAGGATTCATCCATTTTTGTCCTTTTGAATTCAAGCCCCATAGGAAGTGAAATAATGGACTAGCTCCTGGCTCTTGGCTCTGATTCCTTTGTGAGACCTCCTCCCCCGTCTTCCCCAACCATGAAGGGTGGCCAGACATCCTGATTGATCACCAGATGACTAGCCCCTGTCATATTCAGAGAGTCATTCACTGGAGAACTTTGGGTTAAAAAAACAAAACAACTCACATTCAATATTTTGACATTTACATTAAGCTTGATTTGGTGACTACTGGAGATTGGGAAGGCAGAGGAGAGTGACTTGAACCATTTGTAATCCTTCTTCATTTAGGTCTGGCCTGGCTTTTGCCAACAGTCCCTTGATAAAAATGGCCTCGTCTTTCTGGGGCTCTCAGTCTACAATGGGAGTATTGCTTATGGATGGCCGTCCTGGGCACCCTTCTTCACTGCAGTGTTGTTTCCTAAGTCAGCTGGAGGGTCACGCAGAGGCAAGCCCCACGCCGGCAGCCACTGCCTGCTCGGCTGCTCCTTCTGTCTCCCTGGATGTCGTTCCTTCTGGAAGCTGCCCGTGTTTTTGTAATCTCCCCTCTCCCATCCTGAGGCACGGCAGGAAGTTTTTCTGAAAAAACAAACAAAAACACGTGAAAATGATGCTGCCACCTTTGAAAGAAGGTAAGCCCCTGTGGATAGGAGATGTTTCATTTTTGTCTTTGAACCCCCTAATGCCTACTGCCTGGCATGTAGAAGGTGCTTAATAAGTGCTTATTGATAAGAGTCCATTCCAGCAGATAAGTGAAAGCTTCTCCAGCTTCAGGTCAGTTCTTCATTCTCCCTCACTTGAGCTGGGATCCCAAGCCCCGAGTTTGAATCTCCACTCTATCCTCTATGTGATCCTGGGCACTGGATTTAGTTTCCTTAATTATAAAATGGGGATAGTGGACTGAATAACATGTGAGGGCCCTGGTTAGGTCTTAATCTTGATTTTTAGTGGGGAAATCCTAAAATTATTCGCCCAGGGTCAGAAAGGACCTCAGAGTCAACTGGTCCCTCCTAGCTCTAAGTTTTCCCTTAGTTCTGACATTTCCTGTCCTAAGCTCTCCCCCAACCCTAACATTCCCTTTTCTAAGTCCCCTCCCAGCTGATACCCCTGTTCTAAGCTCTCTCCTAGCTGACATTCCCTGTCCTAAGAGATCTGAACTGGGGCGTTGTACCTGATCCAGCTCCAAACTTGACCGTCAGGAAACACTAACCACTACCCAAATAAAGATCCCCCTTCCGGTAAACACAGTCCTTTAATTGTACAACAGACCCCCAGGAAACATACAGAACTTCATCGTCCAACTTCCAAGTCTGACAACTTCAGACCAATTTAAGATGCTGGACAGATGGAGCCTGTAGAGGGGAATGAATGAGGCTGTCCATTAAACTCCAATTCTTCTGAGATTCTGGGTGTCTACAAACCATTATGGGGCAGAAATACAGCAGATTATCAGGGGCCATGAGTCCAATTCTCCCATTTTATAGGTAGGAAAACTAAGAACCAGGGAGGTCATGCAGGTAGTTAAGTGGCAGAGCTGGGATTCACCCCCCAACACAATGGAATAGCGTGGGTCTTTCTCCTGGTACCTGCCATCTAAGACCTAGAGGAAATGCTACCTACTTCTGGAATACTTCCCAGATGCAGGGGTCCTCAAACTATGGCCCATGGGCCAGATGCAGCAGCTGAGGACATTTATCCCCCTCACCCAGGGCTATGAAGTTTCTTTATTTAAAGGTCCACAAAACAAAGTTTTTGTTTTTACTATAGTCCAGTCCTCCAACAGTCTGAGGGAGAGTGAACTGACCCCCTATTTAAAAAGTTTGAAGACCCCTGCCCCAGACTCTACTCCCCCATGGTAGAAAAGACCTTTCTTTTGTCTGCTTCCAACAGGGCTCCCCAGGGCAATAATACAGTTCTGTGTTCTTGTGTCATGTCCTGAAAAACTGGAATCTCCCTGAGGGCAGTCACCTTGTTTACTACATCTCTACCAGGGCCGAGCCTATTGTGAGTTCTACACTTGCGTGTCACTCAGAAAATGTTTGTTGAATTCTGTTGAGTCCAAGTCTTTTTCTGAGAGGAAAAGTTAGTGTAAGCAGCATTAGGACACCGGCCAGGACAGGCACCTCATGGGTGATGGATCCCCTGCCTGACTTGCCCATTCATTTTCAGCAGAGCAGCAGTATTCTGGATGTGGTGATTAAACAGTGCCTGATCTATTATTTTTGTTCCAATGGCAGGTAAGGACAGGAGGTGCTCACAGTAAAGCAATTTAATTCTGGAGAGATAGATTTTATGTGGGTCACGTGGCAGAACTATGGTGTGGTGCAAAGAACATTGCTGTGAATGCAGGGTCTTAGTAGCTGTGTGACCTTGGGCAAATACCTTGACCTTCCTGAAATTCTCTTTCTTCATCTCCAAAATGAGTGGGTTGAAGTAGATTGTCTTAAAGGACCTTTCCAATTCCAGGAATCTCTATCCTGGGTTTTGAGGAGGATGGGAAGAAGATATAGCTTCTTGTGAAAAGAGCAGTAGTCCTTTGACCCTTTCATAAACTCAGAAAACATTTATGAAGAGTTTAGTAGGGTCTGCATCCTATACTCTTCCCTGGAGGACAGTGGGGGTGCAAGGATGAAATGAGAGAAAGTCAGGAAGCCCAAAAGTCCAGAATGAGAAATGACCTCTGAGGCTATCTCTTGCCACCTGGTCCTGAGGAAGCATCATCTCTGCACAGCACCAGAGCAGCCATCTAGTCTGCTGAAAGTCATTCAGTAACGAGCAAGACCGAGGGCTGAGGAAGGGGCTCTCTCCGGTTGGCAAGTTGGGAGACCTGGGAACTGGGAGGTGTCCCCTTTGCCAGAAATGCCTTGATGTTGTGCTTATTTTAATGCCGTGATCAAAGTGATGGGAGAAACATCACGTGTGGAGGATGTTTGGCGGGCTCACACTTTCCCAAGTACCCAACCTGAGACATTTTGCCATTTGTGAGGCAAGGGGAACAAATGAACAACAGTTACCTCCTCTAGTGAAGGGAAGCCCTGCTGAGGTCACCCTTCATCCCAGTGGTGGGGAACTCCCACTCCTTAGCAATCCCTTCTCATATCCAGCCCAAAGAAAATCAATTTTATAGAAAGCCATTAATTATCTATCTATATATCAATTATATATAATACAAAATATATTGTATATATGTAATATATAACATATATAATATATGTGTAATATAACATATTATTATACATTATATATTACATATTGTATATACAATATCAATATATAGCAGTCATATTATACAATACACAATATATTGTGTCTATACGTAATATTACATATTATCTATACAATATCGAAATATGACAATACAATATACAATGTCAATATATATCAATTATATGTAATGCTTAATATACTATATTGTGCATATATGTAATATATAATATATATGTATATATGTAATACATGTTTATATGTGTGTAATATATAACATATGTATTATATATCAATATATACCATAATATAATATACAATATCAATTATATATAATATACAATATAATATATTTTATATGTGTGTAATATATAACACATACATGCATATGTTATATACATGTATATATGTAACATATGTGCATAGTATATAACATATATCATAATGTATTATATATTTATATATAATATATTATCTATATACACATAAATATATATCACAAGATATCAATTATATGCAATATGTTGTGTAAATATGTAACATAACATATATATATATAATGTATTATTATATATTATATACAATTGATGACTTTTTATAACATTTATTTTCCTTTTAATCCCATGTATGTTATTTTGTTCATTTAAAAACAGCACTCCAAGAAGTACTCTGGACACTCTCCAACTAATTACTCACAGGATCATAGTAAAATCAATTGTCTGAGGTGGGGGCCTCCCAAATCCAAATCCAGTGATCACAGACCTTGATTGGAGGCCTTGGTCACATTTCCTCCTCTATGGAAGTAATGGTCTAGATGTCTGATGGATTCCTTCTATGCTTTAACATTTCTTATTCTAAATCTTCTCAGCTCTGATATTCCCTTCCCTAAGACCTCTTTCAGCTCTTGTATTCTTGTTCTAAGACTTTTGTCAGGCCTAATATTCCCCGTTTTAAGGTCCCTCCCAGCTCTGCCATCCCCTGTTCTAAGAACCCTCCTAGTTTTGATATCCCCTATTCTAAGATCCCATCTCATTCTAATATTATCTGTCCTTTCTAGCTTTGGAATGCTAAGATTCCTATGATCTATATTTATGTGTCTTGTAAACATTAGGTGCTTAATACATGTTGTTGAATTGAATGGGTGGAATGCCTACAGTGCCCACGAGCTGGAAGCTCCAGGAGGTTCACTCACAGGCCTTTTGGTTTCCAGGAGGTATTGCCATTCCCTATCACTGGGTGAACTCAAGGGGAATAATGGTGCTGGATTATCACCCAAGCATGAAATTGATACAGCTATTGCTAAAGGAATATTTTGCAAATATTTACTCTCTTCCTTCAAACATCCCCTTCTTCCCCCTCCCCTTCTGCTTCCTTGAAAAGCTGTGTTCCAGACTGGTGAAACCTGATGCTGCACACTGCAATTGAGGAAGGAAACAGAGCCCAGAGTAAGGAGAGCAGGATTTGAACACTGGTTTTGCTTGGAGCCTTTACTCAATGAAGGGATTTGGATTGGAAGGACCTAGTGGTCTCTTTCAGCTCTTGCCAGAAATGGGAATTTCTGCTGCCTTTGATAGCCACCTTAAGATTTTTTTTATTTCTGTTTCTTATTTTTTCTATCTATTATTTATTTGAGGAGCTGTCGGATGGACAACTGGCTCCAGAATCACAAAGACCTGGATTCCAGTGTCTGCCTCTGGCCCATCCCACCCGAATGACACTAGGAAAGTCCCTTCATTATTCCATGCCCCAGGTAACTCCTAAGACTAATGTGGAAATATGTTTAATTATTGTATACTTATAACCTATATGAAATTGTTTGCATCTTGGGGAGGAGGTTGGGAAGAGAGAAAAAAATTGGAGTTCAAAATCTTATAAAAGTGAATATTGAAAATTGTCTTTACATGCAATTGGAGAAAATAAAATATCAAAATGTATGTGTGTGAGGGGGGAAGACTGTGTGTTGCAGAACATGTACCCTCTTATCTCAACAGAGATGCTGACTTCCTAGGAACTCACCCAGATCAAGGCAGGGCAAGAGCTAAGATATGCCTCAGAGACTCGGAGACAAGCTAAGGTCAGACAGGAGAAAGGAGTCCAGCTGGGATTTTTGCATGATCCTCTAACTTCAAATTAATTGAATATTTTTCACTGCACCACGGTAAACACACAGAGAAACACACGCACAACAATGGACTCTCTTGATACCAGAAATCTGTCTCAACGATAGTCCTAACTGGCAGCATTTCTCTGAGCTAAGTATGCCCAATTTACAGAAAAATAAGCTGAGGCTGGGGATGTATGTGTGTCACATAGTAATTGAGAAACCTAAAATCTTTTCTGTCTTGATGAACAACGCTGGGAAAGTCCCTTCATTATTCCATGTCCCATGTAGCTCCTAAGACTAATATGGAAATGTTTAATTATTGTATAATTATAATCTACATCGAATTATTGCAACTTGGGGAGGAGACTGGGAAGACGGGGAAAAGAAATTTTGAGTTGAACAGGAAAAATGTTGGTTGAGTAGATGCATGAACGCAAGGGCAAGCGATGCATGTCCCCAGGGCTGCTCCTACCCTAATGCCCTTTTCCAGCCTCCTTCCCAGACTGGCAGAGTTGGACAGTGCCCCTCGAGGTGACTTGTTCTTCCTGCACATTTGCATCTTTCTCACCCAAACTGGACCTGAAGCCGTCCCGGGAGGGAGAACCACTCCCTGCAATCGAGAGGGTTCTGATTGAGCAGGGAAGTCCCTGGAGCTTCCCCTGAAGCTCCTGGTTCTCCTCTCCAGCCCCTGCAGCCGACCCCACCGTCCCCCGACCTCTCGGTCTCCTGGTCAGCCTCCTCTCTCCAGCCAGAGAGAGCAGAGTGCGGAGGAGCTGTCCCCTGTTGGGTTCTGAGCCGCGAGCCCTCCTCCACGCCATCTGAGACGGCCTCCGCCTCTCTCCCGGCTTCTGTTTGGGAACACGGGATTTGGACGCAAGCGCGAGACCTGACAATGATCTTTATTCTCATTTTATTGGGGCCTGAACCTGGGAATTACTGTAAATTTGGGAGCTCCTGAGGAGGAAGCTCCTTCAGTGTCCCGGGGAAGGTAAAGGCCTTCCCAAAGTCACACGGTCTGGCGGGGGAAGGAGCATTTCATTTGCTCGGACGCGGGAATTCTGGGCTGCCTTCCGGAGCCCCGTTTCCATCCTACGATTCCTCTCGGCTTTGTGCACTCAGCCACGCTTAATGAACGCGCCAACTACCTGCCACGCTCCGCACCTGAGCCCTTCCGCCCGCACGCGAGCCCTCGGACTCCCCTGCGGGACTCACGTTCTCCCACCGTCCACCCCGACTCGTCCCAGCCTTCCCTTCTCTCCTCAGGGAGAGGCTTAGGGGAGTGCCCCGGGGCTGAGTCTGGCCGCGGACACACACTGGCTGCTACCCTGAGCTCTGAAGCCTCAGTTTCCTCCTTTGGTAAATGGGAGTAAGAAGATCGGTTATTTCCCTGAGGCTCAAACGGGTTAAAAGGGCTTTTCTCAAATCTTGGAGCTTGCTATAAATTATTATTATATAAATTATATTATAATAATATATTACATATAATATATATTATATATTATATAATATTAATATAATTAATTATATTATATTAATTTATAATTATATAATATATACAATATATTATATAAATTATTATTATATAAATCATTATTACCGGCTCCTCTTCCTAACTTGGCTATTTTGTAGGGTTTGGCGCCTTCCTTCCGGCTCCCCAGCTCTCTGACCTTCTCAGAGGACTTGCCCCTCAGGCTCTCTCTGATTCAGCTCCTGTTACTCTGGGATTGTGACCCGTGACCCCCGAGTCCGAACTCAGGCTCTCTCCACTAAGCCACACTGCCTCCCGAATTGGAAATCCCAAGCCGGAATATCAATAATCTGCCACGAGCCTATCGTTCCAGGCTTGTTTCACAGGAACCCTCCTTCTGATGTGCTGGGACAAATAGGCCTCGGGTGCCTCAGACTGGGCAGCCCCACTGCCAAAGGGGCTCCTGCTTTCTCTTCTCGACCTCTCAGGTTCCATAGTCTCCTGCAAGACTGAGATTAGATGCTCCCACATGCTTCTTTCTCCCTCCCTCTCTCCCTTTCCCTCCCTCCCTTTCTGTATTTGTCTCTGTCTCTCAGTCTCTCTCTGTCTCTGTCTCTGTCTCTGTCTCCCCCTCCCTCTATCCCCTTTCTGTCTCTGTCTGTTTCTTTCTCTTCCCTTCTGCTGCCTCTCCCTCCCTCCCTCCATTTTTCTTCCCTCCCTCCAGCTCTCCCCATCCTTCCCTCTCTCTCCTGTTTCTCTTTTCCTTTCCCCCTCTCTGTCTCTCTTGTCCCTGTCTCTGTCTTTCTCTCTATTTCTCTGTGTGTCTTTGTTTCTCTCTTCCCCTCTCCCTCTCTCTGTCTCCCCCCTCTGTTTCTCTCTTTCTGCTCTGTTTCTCTCTATACCTTCCTTTCTCTGTCTACCTCTGTGTCTCTGTGTCTGTCTTTCTGTCTCTGAATCTGTTTCTCTCTGTCTCTCTCTTTGTATCTCTGTATCTCCGTCTGTCCTTCTCTCTTCTCTCTGTCTGCCTCTGTCTTCCTTTCTGTCTGTTTCTCTGTCTGCTCTCTCTCTTTCCCTTCCTCTCTTCTCTCTTCCTCTCTCATCCTCTCCCTCATATATTTATCATTTTAATCTTTTTCTCTCAATCTTTCCTTGTCTTCCTCTTCTTTCTTCTCCTGTCTCTTCCTCCCTCTCCTCTTTCTTTCTCCCTCCCTCCTTTTTCATTTTATTTAGAATAGGAATAGTGAATATTTATAGAGTATGTATACTACAAGCAGAATAGGAATAGTGAATATTTATAGAAAGTATATATACTACAAGCACTGTGCTAAGCACTTTACAAAGACTATTTCATCTGATCCTCACAATCTTAGAAAATAGATGCTATTATGATCACCATTTTATCATTGAGAAAACTGAGGCAGGCAGAATGAAGTCCCCTGCTCAAGGTCACACAACTAGTAAGTGTTTGAGATCAAATCTGAAGTCAGGACTTTTTGAGATCAAATCTGAAGTCAGGACTTTCTGACTGCAGATCAGGATCTGTGTGCACTATGGTGCCCATCAAGCTGTCCCTAGGTGGATAGTTTCTACTTTGCCCCCCTCTCCCTATCCTTAGAATGCAAAATCCCTGAAGTCAACTGCTCACTCTTTTCAGACTTTGCATCCCTAGCAATAGTCAGTAACCCCCTTAGTGTCCTGGACAGAAAAAAACATCTCTTGGATTGAGTCACAGCTGCCCCTTTTTTGACTAGAGGTCAAAAGTCTAACACCACATCCCTTGTTCTGGGTTCTCTAGCTCTCTTCAGGCAGTCTAACCTGCATTTTTGCATTTTCCCCCATGATTTTGATTTGTGCTGAGCTTGCAGTCTACTAAGACCTCCAGATCATTTGCCTTTTCATAGTTATCTAGTTTTCTTCATCTTTTATTTCTGTTTTTGATTAAAACAACCACAACAAACTCTTTCCCCCTGCATCTACAACTCATACCACTCAAAGTTCCAGGGATTTTAGACAAAAACTCTTTGCAAACCCTTTGGACTCCCTGTATGTGTTACATAAAGGCAATATTTCCAGGATTATTGATTTAAATGCTCACACAAATGTTTTTCAGTTCCATCTAAGCAAAATTATTGATTTTCTCCTTTGTGATTACCTCTATCCCTTTCTTAGCTGAGAATTTTCTTGCTAGCTATAGTTATGGAAGGTACTTGTTCTGGGTTGTTTTTAATAGTATAGCCTTTAATACTCAGGTCAAGTATCCATTTGGAGATAAAATGCCTAGTGTCTTTAAAGAGCAGAACTAGAACTAATGGGATGAAATTTCTGGAAGGAGGCTTTAGTTTTGGTAGGAAGAAAACCTTGCTTAAAAAAATGGAGTGCTAGAGAAAGTAATGAGCTCCCTGTCACTGGAGTTCTTCAAAAGAAGAGATAAGTTGTCTTTAATGTAGTAGAAGGAATTGTTTAATACTAGGCTGGGCCACATGACCTTTGAAATTCCTTTAATCCTCCACAATTCTCTTTCCTATCTTCCCATTATGATGTCTGTTAACAGTCACTTTTTTAAAAGTGGGCTCTCTTACCAGTCTAAAAGAAAACATTTGTTTCCATCATTTTGACAGGACCCACAATGCCCAAATTGGGCATCGTTTACTCTTCCAGCCACCATCCATTCCCAGAAGCAAATATTTTGGCAGCTAAAGCTGGGACTTTGACGGCAGGAGACGCAAAAAGGTGTCTCAAAGACCCAGGCCGTCTAAGACAGATGCATTTTTCCGGCTTCCTGGAGCACTGGCTCTGAACGGACCCATTAAGCAAGGTGCATGCCAATTTCTCCCTGGGCACATCCTCCCCATCTCTGTCGGCCTCCTTTTTTTTCTGGTTATCTAACGTCTCCAATATTAACCTTGTGACAGCCCAGAGGATAATTACATTGGATTCTTGTCAAACCTACAAAGAGAAATACCCTCCCTTGCTCTGGGAAAGTTAATGGGTGCAAAGCTTTTCCTGCAGGCTTCACAGAAATATCTCCCGGCTTCTTTTGGGGAGGCTTTACTCCATTTAATTACCTCCGGGAGAGCACATCTCATCTTTGTGAAGTATTAGCCAAGTGTACTGTAACTGGAAATTCTAATTAAGATTTGAAAGGGGGGGAATTCCAATGGCAGGAGTAAAACTTGAATCAGATGAGATGAAATTTGGCAAGTGCTTAGCTTAGTAGGTACTTGTTCCCTCCACCTCCACCCAGAAGATGGAGCTGGAGTGGGGGGGGGAGCAGAAAGGAAGGCTCTAGATTTTAAAAGTGACCTCAAAGGCAGTTCCTTTCTCAGATCTGATCATGGGACAGTGCCTGAAAAAAGCCAAAAATCCCAACCTGGATCCTGTCTGAGCCCAGAGGAAGCTCAATATGTCCAAGTCTTCCTCAGAGAGTTTCTTTCAAATGATTCTTCAAAAGGCTTCCTTACATTAAATTCAGCTTTTTCTGAAAAACGCTGAGGTTTCAAATTTCATTGGGGAAGAAAAGTGAGAACAATGTCAGAGATCTGAGCTAGTTTTATACCAAAAGGAATCAGAGGGAATCTCAAAAACGTCAGACTAGCAATGGATGTAGATCTTTGGAACGCTAGAACCCTAATGTTAGCCATAATGGGTTCTACTGGCCTATATCCAAGTCTATATCTAGACCAGACTAAGATAAACCATAGTCATGAATTCTTGGCTGTGTCTCAGTTCCAAATCAGTGATCCTAAGACTTTAGGTAAATTAACTTCAGTTTCCCCCTATGGCTTCAAAGGTAAGTTTCTTCAAGTTCTAGATCAATAGCCTTCCTGCTCTCAAGGGACTTACCCTCTACTGGGGAACTACTCAAGTACATGTACCATGCAGGGAAAACCTGGGAAAACCAGGATAAGGCTCCATGGAGAAAATGGCACTCAAATTGAGCCTAAGAGAAAGAAAAGTATCCTGGTGGGCAGAAGAGGGAGGGAAATGGATTATGTGGATGAACAGAAATGGAAAATAAGGGTTACCAAGTCAGGCAGTGGTCATTCAGCTGGATGGAGTGTGTGCTTTCTGAAGGGGAGCAGTCTGAATTAAAGATGGGGTTAGATGGTAGAGGGCCTCGTGGCATGTGCACATGTATTTTAGTTGATTGGAAATGAGAAGTATTAAAGGTTTTTGAGCAGGGGAACAATATGCTTGGGCTTGTTCCTTAGGAAGATTATTTTGGTAGCTTTGTGAAAGATGGATTGGGGAGAGGAGAGACATAAAGAGGGAAACCAATTAGGATTCTATTACAATGGTGCAGGTAAGAGGTGATTAGGATTTGAGTTAAAGCAGTGATAAGTGGAGAGAAAGAGACAGATGGGAAAGATGGGGAAATGGAATAGACCAGACTTGGCAACTGAATGAGAATGAGGAATGAGGGAGAGCTCAAACTCAAGAATGACTACATCACTTGGTCCCTGAAAAGATGATCGTGCCCTTAATAGAAATAGGGGCATTTGGAGGTGAGGATGGTATTTTTGACCTGAACACTGGACAATCTTCCCAAACTCCTGCCTGGATGCCCAGAGACCTTTCCTGAGAACCCAGAGGCCAGAATGGAATCTGGGCCTGCTGGATCCTCTTTGAAGAAACTGGTCCCATTCAGCACCTCCCTGGGGGCTACTTGAGATTGAACCACCCCTACAGGAGGGCAGCCTGAGACAGTCATACTAGAATCTGCTCTAGAAGATCAAAAGGAAAAGGAGAGCTTTAATCCCGAAAGCCCTTGCTTGTTGTGTTGCTGAAACTTGGAAGATGATCTTTAAAAAGATTTAAAAAAGGAAATGAGAATAATGATTCTTTTCCCATTGTCTTTAAACTCACTTTCCACAGGCTTTAAGGTAATTTATTTATCAGACATATATTAAGTATCTGCTACAGCCTGAGCACTGTGCTAGACCCACGGTGACATGAAAAGTGTAAATAAGACACATTGCCTGCCTCATGCAGCTTCCACTCTAGAAGGGAGGTGACACAAGTTAAATAGCTAGAATTCATATTATTACATAACATGTGCATTTTGTTGTTCAGGAATGACTCTTTATGACCTGTCAACAATGGCATAAAGTCAGAACAGATGAGTCATTTTCTGTAGAATGGGTGTAATAAATAATAGCCCCTTCTCACAGGATTATTAAAAGAACAAAAGAGGTAGCTTTGCAAACTTTATAGGAATGTTTCCTTTTTTATTATTATTATCATTATCATCTTTATTTTAGTCTCATAATATCTTTGGAGGATGTTGTGCAGAGATGATGACCCTCATTTGAAATGTGGGGAAAATGAAGCTCAGATTGATCACAGAGTTTGTGACTTCCTTTAATGGAGGAAATTCCCAGATGTTGTTCTGGAAAACAGCCTCCAGGGTACACCTCTTGATTTCAATACAATTAATTTGTATTTTCCATCATTCCATGCTGCTGCTCTCAGAAAGTGGGAGAAACTGAGTCTTGCAAAGTTAAATTAGTGATTGAAAGAGAATTTTCTGAATCCCCAGCCTATAATTATGAACGAGCTGGTTAAAAAGGAAGGTGGGGGTCGGGTCATGTCTCCTGGAACTTCTCCTGTTTTGGAAGCCTGGGGTTTGAGGGGCCTTCTGCTGAAGAGCCTCTGACCTGCGTCCATTTCACAGGGCCTGTTTTGTCTCCGTCATGCTCAGATGTTGAGTTTTCCACCCATTTGATTCCGAATCATTAAAACATCTGCTGAATGTGATGGAATTGGGCCAGGCTGCTGAGAGCTGCAGTCAGGCTCACTTTCTGTTAGCGGTCTGCTTTCCTCTGACATTTGGAAGACCATTAGCACAGGAAGGCGTGTGGTGGTTGAGTGTGTGCATGTGCACCCTCGGTAAGGTCATGGAGCCCACAGCCCCGAATGAACCCTCCATCCCGTCCAAGCCCCAGTTTCTTGGCATTAATCATAAGACAAAACCAAAGTAGCCACAGATCCCAGTGTCTGGATGAGAGGGTGGGGAGGGGAAAGGGCTTTCTGCTCCAGCCCCTTATTCTACAGTGAGGAAACTGATACAAGGGACATGACTTATCCAGGAGAACGTAGGTGGAAATAGGCAGACCTAGGGAGCAAACCCTAGTCCTCTGACAGCCTGGGACCTGGAACAGGCAAGCCCCTAGCTCAGTTTCCTCCTCTGTAAATGATGTTTCTATAAGATAAGTGGATTAGCTGATCCCTGAGGGTCCTGAGTGAGGGCCAGCAAGTTCTCTGAGGGGAGGAGGTCTGGGGACAAAGCCTCAGGCGACTGCCCAATAAGGGCTTCTCAGACTGGTAAGGAGGGGGACATTGTGGTTGAACCTCAGACCCCCTCTCTCTCTCGGAAGGCAGCTTCCTTCTCTAGAAGCCTTGTCTCTCTTACTGCCCCTGCCTCTTCCTGGACCATTCCCAGGGGATCCCCACCCCCAGCTCTCTTGGTCAAGGAAATTGCTCCTTATTAGACTCAGAATATTTGGCTTGGGAGCATAAGCACAGTTTACTCATCTGCGTCATGGGTATAATCCATGTGACCTGCCTCCTACCCTCAGCAGTTGTGATTATCCTTTGAATTCATGGATCAAAAATTGTTTTGAAAAATCTGTTTGAACATATGAAAAGGATTATTATTGTGACCAAGAACTCCTTTTACCTTAATACAACTGAACTGGGCTTTGGGATTAATCATATGTCTATATACACACACAGATACATGCGCACACATACACACACACACACACACACACACACACACACATACACATAAACAAGAATTAAGGGTAAATTTCAGTTTACCCTTAAAATAAGCAAAAAGAGATCACAATGGCCAACTTTCCAAAGGCCAAGAGATCATTGTCAGTGGCCCCTATTGGGAATGGGAAAAGGCTTTCCTGGAGACAGAGAAAGCATTTGGAAAAGAAAATCAGAAAACTTTGAATGAGTCACAGAACATAAAACATCAAAGCTAAAAGAGATGCACCAGTTAATCCATCAAACAACAAGTTTTTATAAGCTAAACACGGTACAAGATATGCTCTAGAACACAGACTGTCAGAGCTGAGAGGGAATTTAGAATATGGAATATCAAAGGTGGGAAGGATGTTAGAGTAGAGAATGTCAGTTATGAAAGGAGCCTTAGAATAGAGAATGTCAGAACCCAGAGGGACCTCAGAACATGGAACATCAGAGATGGAACCTTCCACTTTTAACATTCTAGGTTCCATATTTTATTTTCCAGCTTCAATGCTTCATGTTCTATATTTTCTCTTCTGGGTCCTTAAACTCTTCACTAATCCCATGGATCCAAACATCACAGGCACAAATTTCAGGGGATCCTGAACTAGGCTAGGGAAAACCATCCCTAACTCTCACTGCAATTGGGCATTTCTTTTCTGAAGGCCGGCATCAAGCCAGTTGTATTAAGAGTGCCTGTGCCTTTGTCACTGTAGAAGTCATAGGTCTTCCCATATTACATTAGGGTTGTTGGGGACATGGTGAATCTCATTTATGCTCATCAATCAGCATTATTTTGCTCCATCCCAGGCTTCCTGTCCACACAATGTATTTCAGTAGAATGGGTTTCCTCCATCACCCAGTACATTTTATGGTATACATTTAACAGCCTGATTCTGAGGAGGCTTTGCTTGGCAGGACAGGGTGGAGTGGGGTGCAATGGAACTGGGGAGCCAGGTCACTCAAGAGGCTGAGTAGAATCAGCCCTATTAGCAGAGGCTTGCCCTCTTCTTCCTCCTTCCTTGAGCTCTTAGGAGGAAGCAATTTTTCTGAGAGCGTGTGCTGGAAGAAAAACATTTCTAGAATCTTTCCTCCATTAGTGATCCTGCTCATTGGGTCTCGTGCCCAGCAAACTGGTGCTGTTAATTATCATTTAACATGCATCTGTCATGTCCATCCAAGGAAATGTCAGCTCCTGGGGTGAGGAGCAGGTGTTCCATATCTCTGTATTCTCCCCCCTCCCAATATATTACATTCACAACTGGGTATGCAGTTGGCAGAACCTGAGAAATGACTCCTGATTCCTGCTTCTGTGGTCCTTTGAAATCAGAGTCCTTTCCTCACTAGTGAGGGAAGGCGGGAAGGCAAGAATGTCACCCCCATTTTATAGAATTTTTTAGAGAAAACTGAGACTCAAACAGGATCACAAAATGGGAGGTCTGGGGGCTGCCTTTGTTTTGCGACTTGATGCCGGTTCCTTCCCCACTATGGCATTCTCTTGCCTGGAGGGAGATAAATAATTGCTAGATTTGGAACAGAGATGATCTACGTGACAAACAACTTATCCTGACAGACAATAAGCTCTCTAAGGGCAGAGGCTGCTCCCTTTTGGCCCTTGTGCCCCCACTGCCCAGCACAGTGCCAGGTGCAGAGCACAGATGCCAAGTTGCTTTTTTTTTTTTTTTTTGCTCAACTGTTCCCTCCAATTCTAAAGTTTTTCTCCCTTCCCTGCCCCTGCCTAGGAGATGTTTGCCTGCAGGATCTGGCTTATCTGTCTTTATTGGCCAGAAGCCTTCCCAGTCTCCTCTCTTGGGTGGGAGCTATTTTGAGCTCCTTAAAGACAGCTCTGGACCAAATCTTGGGAACAAAGACAAGGGGTTCAAGTTTTAGCAATTGCTGTTTGGGGTTGCTCATTAAAGGTCATTGTGACCTTTAATATCACATGTCTAAAGTCCTAAATATTCTGAACTCAAACCTATGATCCTCACAAGATCTGGGTTTGACTCTAAGATCTTATTCTTATTTGCCCTGAGATTGTGGCAAAGTCAAGGGTCCTCTATGAGCTCAGTTTCTCCATCTGTACAATATCTGTACAATAGGGATAGTAATCTTTTCTCTGTTCCTAAATAATTTTGCTGATGGACCCAGGATGCTGAGAGGGACATTAGAATGTGGGTTATTAAACCAAGCCCAAAGAGATCTTTGATGTCAGATCTGGAAGGTGGATCTAGTCACAGAGACATAGGTTTAAAGAGAAAAAGGATCTTAAAAACCATTACATCCAAGCCCTCTATTTTACACATGAGAAAACTGAGATAAATAGGTCAAGTGGCTAACCCAGGGTCACACAGCTAGTAAGTGTCTGAGATAGGATTTGAATCCGGGCCTTCCAACCACACAGCTACTCTATTCCAAATTTTTTATGAGAGGGGGAAGTTGAGCCCCAAAGGAGGACATATGAATTACATCAAACATTGTAGGTAGAGAACCAGTCTGATGTCAGGGAGTCCTGCATTCAAATCTCACCTTAGATGCAGATCCCAGGCAGGTCCCCAAGACCAGAGTTGTCAGTGAATCAGCTTTCCATCCATTAAGCTAACCCCCAGTCCAAGGTCATTCTGCAAAATAATCACACTGTGGAGGTGACCTCTGGGTAACTTCTCACTACTAGTTGGGCCTTTGGGAACACGGCTTGGAAAGCCATGGTCAGTCCTCTTGAACTAGCCCATCGTGGCTTCTTGCAATGCAAAATGGGGGACAGGAGGCCGTTTGGGAATGTGTCCAGACCAGACCCATCTAAATCGCATTATCGTCTTTTCTAATTTGGCCCAGAAAAGCTCGTGTAATTGGATTAAGCCCTTTGTTCGGAATTTCACAGGGAGCGAGGGGCAGGGTGACTAGCAGAAGTGGGCAGGGCCTGGCAGGGAGCCTCCATCACAAAATCTGTTTCCCTGGGTATTTTGGAATCCCCTCTTGGCTCTATAAAAGACACTACTTTGAAAATTGAACAAAAACAACCCTTTATCTTGTTGGATCTGCCACTGGGCAGAACTCTCTGGAGTAGGTCACCACTAGGTCATGAACCATTGTTGGATATGTCCACATGGGTCCTGGAGAAGCCCCCCAGAGGGCCACGGGGAGCCTTTCCGGGAAGCCCCCAGAGGAATCCTTTGAAGTCTCAGCTTTGGCCAGGACTCTCTGAAACAGTCCCCTACCTCCCCAGTTCCTATGGGGATTCCTTCTCGGAATTATGTTTTTAAATGCATAAAACAGATAGGATTACACAGGAAACCAATTCTGTTGGAGCACAGTGGTCCAACTATCGGGAAATATGACACAAGTTCATAGACCTCAAGGTGAGGACCTCTGTCCATTGTCCAGGTCAGGGTGAGCTAAGGTCTTGTCTGACCCAGTGATTCAGGTCAAAGCCGCAACCAGGAGAAATTAAGGGACTTGGATAAGGTCACTCAGTGGGGAGCAGAGCTAGCATTCTACCCCATCTTTCAACTCCAGTTCTGCTGTTCCTAGCCAAGGTGTTGAATGGCTTGAGCTCTTCAATAAAGGGTTTGGGGCAAGCTCCAGAATGTCAGGGGGCACCCTGGTTACCCCTCCAGTTTCGGATGTGCTCTTGTCCGTGTGCTATTTCTGGGAAATGGGGGAGATAGGGCTGAAAGCACGGAGGGGGTCCTTGGGCCGACAGTCCAAAACAGGGGATCTGCCAGACACTAACAGGAAGAGAAGAGGCCACAGGAATGCAGAATCAGCAGAGACCAGGGCGAGACTCATTCTGCTTGGCCTGAGATGGCCGGACCCGGAGCACGAAGAGGAGGAAGAAGCAGAGGGCAGATCTAGTTCAAACAAAAACTGAAATCTTTCTAATGCTTAGCAGAAATGGGCTGCCTTAAGGAGGACCCCCTGTCAGGGACATTAGGGAGGATTTTCTTTCAGGGAGCCACCAGATTTGATACCTCTAAGGGCCGCAACACTGAGACCCCAAGCTTCCCCATCCCTACGTACAAATTCAGGAGGACTTTCAGCAGGACGACAGAGGAAGCCCCCATTGGGCGTGTTACTGAGCTTGTGCAAACCTGGACTGATACTGCCAGTGAAATCACAAGTGGGATAAACCACCACAAAGGAGGGACAAAAGGGGCTCCCTCTGAGCGACATCGGGGTGGGGGAGGAAACAGTGGCTTCTGTGTGGCAGGGCAGGGGGACCCTGCTTACTCAGCAAGAGCCTACATCAGAGGGAACATAGGAGTCAAGCCACGTTTTTCAGATAGCTCATTCCCTGTAGTTTCGAGCCTGGGACATTTGGATATGAGAAAATAAAAACAAAAGACATGAAGAAAATGTATTTTTTTTCATTCTTTCCTCCATATGCATGTAACAGAACCAATAATGGTTATCTAGCTTTTGTCAGAAGGCATCTAGTGAAAGGAAACCCATTCCCTCCCCATGCAGCCTGTTTATTTCCTGGTGGGTGGGAAGGTCGCCCTTAACTATTCCTTAGCCCAAATTGGTCACTTTGCACCTTCTCCCTGCTCTAAGTTCTGACCTCCTGGACCAAACAGAACAAAGCCATTCTCTCATCTATATCAAGTCCCTTCCAGTTCTGACACCCCATATTCTAAGGTCCTGTCCACTTCCTACAAAGGTCCCTCCCAGTTTTGCCATCCTGTGTCCTAAGGATCCTTCCATCCCTGATATTCCTTGTTCTCGGGGCCCTCCCAGCTCTCAGGCCTATTAGCCTAAAAACCAGTGTTCAAGCTCTCCCACTTATGTTGGGGAAAAGCAAAAGAGATTACTTTTTTTTAATGTAAAATTTAAAAATGTAAACGTAATTTTCTTTCCCCATATTTCCTTTTTTTTAATAACATGAAAAAAGAGCCTGGGCAGTGAGGAGGGCCCTGGGCCTCAGCTGGGGAAGAGGTCAATTGGAGGGGACAAGCAGAGAATTCTCTGATCAAGCTGAGCTGATGGGGGATTGGAAACCTCAGCCCCTGAGCAAGGATGTAAAACGTCTCATAAATTCCACCCACGGAGCCTCTGATTTTGTCTGATTTTCAGGCCAAGGAAATAAGATATTGACTCAACTCTTCTCTATTTCTTATTTCCTGGAATCTGGCTCTCTTGGCCCATAACTTCTTAAGCCACAAGCTGATGGCTCTGGCCATAGGAAGGCAAAGAGGAGGGTGGCGGAAGGGTGGCCGGGCCAAGGAGCAAGAAGGAATCAGCTTTATCCTACCCCCCAGCCCCAGTCCGCCTGTTCATCTTTTCATCACTGTGATCATGTTCTAAGGCAAGCTGGCTCCGAGAAGGAATGGTGTTTCTGTGCCAAAAGGAGGGCACTGAATTGAGAGGAGGGTTTGAGTCACTGTATTCCCCAGGGAAAATGAGATGACCTTTCATTTATGGAACTTGGAAGGCACCTCAGAAGTCACCTCACCTGAATCCTACTATACTGATCAGAAAACAAGGGAAGTGCCCTATTCAAGGTCTTCCTGACTCCAAGGCTAGTGATCTATCCATGTCTTTACCCTGCCTCTGCACCTCTTATTTTAAAACAGGAGAATAGAAAATAATGCTAATTAATAAAAATAAAAAAGTTAGCTTCCTCTAGATTCTGGATGAGTCTCCCAAAGCCTATCCATCCATCCATCCGTCCATCCATCCATCCTTCCATTCATCCATTCACCCATCTATGGGGGAAAGTCCCACAGTCTCGGGAAGCAAAAAAAGAAAAATCTTCAGATTGCTTACTGGATAAATTGCCTTTCCTGAAATCTTCCAAGGTATACAGTTTGTTAATGGTAAATAGATTTGAACTCAGATCCTTTGACCCCCAACTCTTTGCCCTTTCTACCATTCTCAGGGCCCTGACTTATTTTCAGGAGTGAGGAGAAGGAGGACCCAGCTTTGCCAATTATCTGGGAAAATGTAGCAAGTAGGTGCTCCTAGGGATCCATCCATAGGTCAGAGCATGGATGAAGGAAGGACAGAATTGTATAGTAAAGCTATAGGTGTTTCCCTCCCCAGCTTCTTTCCCAAGCCAGAGAAGTGAAATAATAATAAGACTTAGAGCTGAAAGGACCATAGATGCCAAATAGACCAATTCTCTTTTTTACAAAAGGGGAAATTGAAATATAGAAAAGGAAAATGATTCATTAGACAAGCAGAAGTGGATACCTAGGCCAGTCCTTCAAAGTTTTGCTTTCCAATCATTTCCTCAGGACTGACACATTCCTAGAAAGAAGAGGCACCTGCTAGAGAGCCATGGGAAGGGTGCTGGTTTTTGAAGGCACAAATCACAGCTTGCCTTTCCTCATGCCTCTAGCTATGATCTCCATCATTGTCTTGTATCTATTTCATAAAGGACCATATACATACTTTCCTCTCCTTCAAAAGAATGTAATTTTTGAGGGCAGGAATATTTTGCTTTTTGTCTTTCTGTATTCGGTGCCTCAAACAGTTCCTAGACTATAGTAGGAGGTTAATAAATGCCTGTTGATTGATTGATCTGTGATCAACCCATCAATCAATTAAACAACAAGCATTTTTTAAGTATGTGGATTCTGGGATCTGGGGTCTGATGCACCTGCTTTCTCTCCCTGGTGCAGATCCCAGCTTCTCACCTGTGTATCTCTGGTCCACATCTCCCCACTGTGACACAACAGGAAGAGGGCTGGACGTGGAGTCAGAGGACCTGAGTTCAAATCTGGGGATGTTACCGGTCACCTGGGTGATGTTAAGCAAGCCATTTCCTTTCTTCTAGGTCTGAGTTTCCTTGTCTGTAAAACAAAGGGGTCAGACTAGAAGCCTTTTAAGCTCCTTTATATCTCAAGATCTGTGGTCTTGTAAATCATTTCCCCTGACAGGACCTTAGTTTCCTTTTCTGTAAAATGAAAGATTTGGACACAATGCCCTCTCTGGTCCCTCAGTCAAGGATCCTGTGGTCTTCAAGGCCATACTCAGGATTGACATTCCTCATCCTCTAGTCTACTGACCTGTGGAGGGTTCATGTGATAGTGGGTTTGGAGCTGGACAGAACCTAAGAGGTCCTAAGGGTTAAGGCCTGAATTGATGGAGGCAGAGATGAAATGCAGTCATGGATTCTTGGAGAAGGGAAGCATGAGACAGCCCAGCCATCCCTTGGGGAGCTTCCAGGGGACCCTGGGAGAATTACAGAATGGGAGAGTTGGAAGGGTTCTCAGCAACCCCCAAAGGAAAAGAAGTCCCTTTGCTGAGGCCTCCCTAGAGCTCCCTGGGCTGCTGGCCAGAAGGGCCTTTGAAGTTCTCCCTTCCCCCAGATCAGGCTTCTCCCTTGTATTCACACCATTCACTTTTGTTCTGAAGTTCCTTGTGTTGGTGGCCTATCCTTTCTCCTAGAAAAAAACTCCAGGAGGGCAGAGATTGCACCTGAACATCATCTTCTCACTCCATTATGGCACCCATTATGGGACTTTTCCCATAGGAAAATGGAGGCAAGCTTTCAAACAGGCTTTTTCACCCAGTAAACTTCTGAGATGGGGGTGAGGGAAGGCAGCAGATTGATTTTTAATTAAGAAGGAAGCATCACTTCACTATCCTTTGCCTCAGTTTCTTTATCTGGAAAATAGGGACGTGCTATCTTAATATGTCCTGGAGACAGGAAAGTGTTCATCTAAGTCAGCCATACTTGCATTCCCTATATTATATGTTTTAAGAAATGGGTCACTTAGCTTGTGCTGGAAGGAACTTCAAAAGCCATTAAGCCCAAACCTTTCATTTTACAGAAAAGGGAAACTGAGGTGCAGAGAGGCTGGGTAATTTAAGATGAATGATTATTCTAAGGGAAGGGAAGCCATAAAGCCCAAACCTGTCATTTTACAGAAAAGGGAAACTGAGACACAGGGAGGGCTATTCTAAGGGAAGGGACCTCAGAAACCATCAGATCCATTTTACAAAGAAGGAAGTTGACCCCAAGGATGTATCATACGCATTCCAGGAAACAAGGGCAGTGAGCATCAGGATGAGAATTTAGGTACCCAACTCCAGGGACAGTGTCTTTTCCTGATTGTTAACCTCAAACATCTTGAGGAATGGGAATCATTTGAAATGGAAGAAGTCACTCTGAGGATTAAGAGAGTGCTTGGAAAGACTGTGCTGTCTCCCCTTCTAGTCCCTCCAGACAATCCTGAAACTAAGCTTTAATCTCCTCGTTGAAAACCTGTTTCCTTTCATCATTTGGAAATTGCTTGGTCTGCATTTCTCTGAAAGGGGAGTGAGTGTGTACGTGTTTAATAAGGCCTGCTTGAATACAAGTTTGTTGGAAAACAGCAAGCTATTCAGATGAAAAGATGAAAAATAAAACCCTTCTAAGGCACATTAGCTGTAGAGGAATCTTCTGGGGTGGTAGAGAAGGAAACCTCAAATGTAGTTTGCTGAGCTGGAAGGAAAGAGAGCCAGGAGTGCATTCTGGGAAGGACCCATCATCTGTATCACCTCACCTGCTCACAGACTTAAGAAATGCTCTTGAGAGATGACCCCCAGCAAACAAACAACTTCATTAGTTTTCCAATCAATCAGCCAATCAACCATTCAACCAACCAATCAACTAGCATTGATTAAGCCAGGAGGAGCCTCAGACCAGGGGATGTCAGAACTTGGAGGGGCCAGGAACCATGTTAGGTGCTGGAGATGCAGAGAGAAAATCAAAACAGTCTCTGCCCAGGAGAAACTTGCAACCTAGCTGGGGAAGATAATATTACAGAACAAATACTGGGTAAGGCAGTGGGAGGGGCAGTGAATGCTTCACAGATATTTGTGGACTAGTACTGTCTGTCAGTCACTGGGCTGACTGGCCAAGGGGGTCAGGACATAAAAAGGCAGTAATGCCCAGCTCTAAATTGCCTCTTCTTTAGGCTGAGCATCCCTAGGTCTTTCTAACAATCCCGTTTTTTTCTGTCCTTTCCCCTTATGCTTGAGCCCTACTTAGCCCTCTCAACTCCTCCAGCTTGTAAAATACACGGCCCAGGATATGGAACAATGCTCTAGGTGTGGTCTAATCAGGGCAGCGTACCTTGGGACAACCACCTCCTGTACTTGAACACTAGATTTTTTAAAAATGTAGCCCCATATGGGCTTTTTTCATCACCACTTTGCTGCTTCACCTCTGGGACCCTCAGACTCCAAATCTTTCCAGTTTTCTGCAAGTCACCAGAGGCATCATAGAGATGAACCATTAAAATATATCCCCACACTGAAATCCCAGGGAATTCCACCATGGGGATCAGCAAAGGACTGGATAGCACTACTGAGTGTTCATATATGGCAGGGACATCTGGAAGGCTATCAAAAGTCCCAGAGGATCTGAGAAATCCTCAGCCCAACAAAGGGGTTCCCTGGAAGGAAATCCCAGTCCAGAAGTGTTGGGGTGATGTGGGGCTGGCCCAGAGGATGCCAGAATAGAGGTTCTCCAGGACAGTTTGTAAGGCTTAAGGGAAGAGAGCCCTAGACTAGGAAACAGGACATGTAGTTCTGGCTGAGGGACGTCCAACAAGGCTCTCTCTCTCGGCACCTTGGTTTCATCCAACTATAAATTGAAGGTTTGGGCTCAATTAACAAACCTGGTGTCACCAATTTGCCCTTCTGGGCAAGTCTATGGACCCTTTTCAGAATGAGGGCTTAAATGCACAGAGTAAAACTGAACTTTTTAGTAAACCAAAATGGCAAAGTATATTGAAATACAGTTATTGAAAAAATGTTTTAAAGTGCATGGACTATAGGTTAAGAACCCTTGGCCTTGAAAATCTAGATTCCTTTCAGATGGAACATTCCATGTCATACTCTAAGACTCCATCCTTCTCTTACATTCTATATTCTGTTTTCTCAGGCCCCTCCTAACCCTGACATCCCCTGTTCTAAGCTTCCTCCTAACCCTGACATCCCCTGTTCTAAGCTTCCTCCTAACCCTGACATCCCCTGTTCTAAGCTCCCTCCTAACCTTGACATCCCCTATTCTAAGCTTCCTCCTAACCCTGACATCCCCTGTTCTAAGCCCCCTCCTAACCCTGATATCCCTTCTTTTAAGGCCCTTCCTGTTCTGCCATCCCCTGTTCTAAGCCAAACCCCTTACCAGCTCTGAAATACTGAAATACAGTGATTGTGTCTGTGTCTTTTCTAAGTTTTCTTGGGAGAGCATCAACCTGTGGGAAGAGCTGCTTAGTAGACCCCTTTCCCATAGGTTCTTGCTGGGAAGGGTATCCCAAGAAGAGAAGAGAAGCCATACAGAGGCTGCCCCGATGAAGAAATTATCCATAGATTCCAAATAGATTTTGATTCACTCTAAAGTGAATTTTTTTTTTAAAAGCAAGAGTAAAGTTATTGAGTGGAAAGTAAAATAATAATCATAATAATGAAAGAAGAAAGCCTTCAATGTAGGTTCATCGTATCTGTAAGCTTAGCAGTCCAGAGAGAGTTAAGAGATCACCATCTTCCCAGTGATGAACGTGAGAGTGGGGGGAAAATATAGCTTGGGAAGGAAGTGAGCCAGGGGAAGGGGGGCTTCAGGAAGAAGTATATTGTCTGAGTTCATTACATATTAAAGGATGACAAAGAAAGAAAAGCCGACAAAATCTCCTCTGGATGAAGTGCAGCCAGCCAGCATTTCCCCCAATTATATTTGCTTTCATTTTCCCCGAAAATGTTACTTAACTTGGTTATGAGGGAATCGGATATGGGAATCAGCTGCCAGGGCTGCTCCCATCTACATGGTAATGCAATTTGGCATTTCCCCTCTGCTTCAGGAATGGAAACAGTGCTGTGCTGTGGCTGGGATTTATGTGCCACTTGCCTGGGGCAGCCCGGGGACCCCTCCTCTGCCAGAGGAAATCAATCAGATCGGAGCTGGGAGCCTGAGCCACTTTAAATCTAGTGCTTTTTAAGTTGTGACTGAGAAACAATTCTAACCCATGTACTTGTTGCCTCCCCCACCCTATGCCAGCCCCTTCCCAACACACAAATACACACACACACACACACACACACACACACACACACACACACACACAAACCTGAGCCCCTCAGACTGATTACAGAGGATTTCTGACAAATGACCCCTCTGTTTTATTTTGTTGTTTTTGTTTCCCTGGAGAAGGGGCAGATGTCCCTTCCAAGAAGCCGGAAGGGAGCTGGCATAAGGAGTTGGAAGTTGGAGGGCTGCCTTTGGAATCGTGGGGCTTGTTTTGGAGCCCACCCTTGGCCCTTACTGGCTGTGAGACCTCATCCTAAAGGCTGGAAGGGATCTCAGGGATTCCCTAACCCAACCCATCACTTTCTCACCTTCTGCAGGAAGCTTTTCCCAACCACCACCACTCTTAATTCTATTGTTTTCCCTGTTAATTACTTCCTATTTATCTTGTATATGGGTTACTTTGTATAACTCTGTTTCCTTGCTATCTTCCTCCATTAGATTATAAATTCCCTGAGGGCAGGAACTGTCTCTTGCCTCTTATTGTATTATCTTGTATAGGGGTTACTTTGTATAACTCTGTTTCCTTGCTATCTTCCCCAATTAGATTATAAATTCCCTGAGGGCAGGAACTGTCTCGTGCCTCTTATTGTATTCCCAAAGCTTGGCACAATGCTTGGCTGATAATAAGTGTTTAATAAATGCTTATTGATTAATTGATTTTCCAGATGAAAATGTTCATTTCCAGAGAGTGGCAGTTCCTTGACTGGGGTCACACAGCTAGGTAGCCACAGATCACTCAAACCAAACTGCTTTGGACACCATATCAAGCCAGTTAGAGAACTCACCTCTTATGCTAATCTACATTTTAAAACTTTCCTACCTTAAGTGGCAGATGGGGGATGTGACCTCAGCATCCCTTCCCCTCCACCATTCTGCCTCTAAGAGATGCTTAAATGTAAACATTCAGCATTTATTAAGTGCATACAATGAGCTGTTTCTAGGGGTCAGCTTTACAATCTCAGGAGGACAGGAACAGAAATAAATTGGTTGGGGTTCACAAGTTCAAAAATATGTGTAGCAGCCCTTTTTGTACAAAAAAGGAAGTCAAGGAAGTGGAAACTGAGTGGATGCCCGTCAGTTGAGGAATGGCTGAATAAATTATGGCATATGAATGTCATGGAATATTATTGTTCTATAAGAAACTATTAGCAGGATGTTTTCAGAGAGGCCTGAAGAGGCTTACCTGAACTGATACTGAGTGAAATGAGCAGAAGAAAAGATCATTGTACACGGCAACAGTAAGATTATACGATGATCAATTCTGCTAGACGGGGCTCTTTTCAACAATGAGATGATTCAGGCCAATTCCAATAGGCCAGTGATAGAGAGAGCCATTTGCATCCAGAGGAAGGACTGTGGGGACTGAATGTGGATCACAACATAGTATTTTCACCTTTTTGATGTGAAACAAAAAGTATTGTTTGCTTCCTTTTTGCTTTTTTTTTTCCTCTTTCTTTTTTGATCTAATTTTTCTTGTGCAGCATAATCATTGTGGAAATATGTATAAAAATGCACATGTTTAACACATATTGGATTCCTTGCTGTCTAGTGGAGGGAGTTGGGGAAAGGAGAGAGAAAAAATTTGGAACACAAGGTTTTGCAAGGATGAATGTTGAAAATGATCTTTGCATGTATTTTAAAAATAAAAAAGGCATTTAAAAAAAAGAATACTCTATGTCTGTGTTTAGATTGTCTTATCTTAGTTTCACATGTTATGACCAGGTATGATGGGGTGCCTGGAATGGAATGCTTAACCTAACCAGTCCCTAACTCCACCTCTAAGCCATAAAATTGGCCTATCGGTGACATCCAGGAGAAACAGTAGTGAAATACCTAATCACCTCAGCTCTACCTCAAAAATCAGTTTTCTATAAAACATCATTTGGCTCCCCACTTCTTCACTAACTCCTTTCTGGAACTTAGCCCTTCAGTCAAAGACCTAATGATAAAATCTTTGCTTCTTGATTTGGAGATGGGCTAAGCCTACAAATTCTTGAACTATCTCCTGATACTGAACCCAACAGTTGGATGTGAACTCTAAGCATTGGAAAGGTATATAAAGTAACTAGGAAGATTCCATATCTGAAATCAGGAGTCTGATCCTTGAATCCTAGCCTGAGACCTGAGCCCAGACATTGGCCCTCTCAAATTTCTGTTTGCTTACCTACAAAACAGGGATAATGAGCACCATATATCCCATGTTGCAGATTAATTGTGAGCAAAGGAGTTTGTAAATTTTAAGCTGCTAGGGGGAAAAAAAGGTATTTTCCATTAGGAATTATGAATGATGCAGGAACATTGGAAGAGATTCCGACAATAATTTGAATGAATGCTGGAATGCTGTTATTTGATCTTCTAGACAAGATGGGTCAAATATGCCTGCCTTCCTGAGTGTGGCCCCAACCAAATTAAAATGTAATTGAGAAATATTTAACAAAGCAACTAAAAATACAATAAAACATAGCTAATACTACATTTTAAAACTAAGTTAGTATGTGGTCTGCAGGAAACCTCCTTTATGGATTAATGTCTCTGATTCCATTTATTCTGGTAACAGGGACCTTAGAATATGAAATATTACATCTGAGAGGAGCCTTATTAGGACAGAGAATTGCAGAACCAGAAGGGAACCTTAGTACATAGAATGTCAGAATGGTGAGGGAACCTTAGAATATGGAATATTAGATCTGAGAGGAATCTTAGAATAGAGAATGGTAGAACTGAGAGGGAACCTTAACAAATGGAATGGCAGGACTGGAAGGGAACCTTAGAACATGAAACGTCAGGACCGAGAGGAGCTTTAGAATTAGACATTTAGACATTCTATCAATTTATTAAACAAGAGTTTGGGTGAATGTACTAGAGACCTAAAAAATGACCTCAAGAAACAAGACATTGTGGACTTTGCGTCACACCAGTTTGTGGAGGCAAAGAGGTACAGTGGGTTGAGTATTGATCTGAAATCAGGAGATTTTGTGGGAGCCCCAGGTCTGGGAAAACTCCCCGTGAGACCTTGGACAAATTCTTTTGTGTTATTTTAAATGAAAACAATCATCTCTGCACAATTTCCCTCACACAGTGGCCAGAAAATGCTAGGGAAAATGGTAACTGGTAGTATGATTTTCATTATTAATATTATTAGGAGGTATAGACCAGGTCTATATACCTATACCAGGTCTAAGGTAGAGCAAAATGTGTGGTATCTCTCTCCAGGATGACATACCAGAATAGGATTGGACTCAAAGTCCAGAAGACCTGAGTTCAAATCCTATCATTGAGTTATACTATGTGAATCTGAGCAAAACTATCTTTTTGTCTCAGTTTACTCATCTGTAAATTGGGGATAACATCTGTCATTCCTACCTCAAATATCAGTGTGAGTATTAAATGAGATTGTAAATGGTGTTTGAAGATTTTAAAACAGTATGTTAATGTCAATTATTGCTCCTGTTAGTAATATTATTATTGTTACCTCTCCCATGGCTCTATAAAACTCAAAATATGCTAGAAATGAAGACAGTTGAATTTGACAGCAAAGGACTTTGCTTCAGATTTTTCTCTGTGACTTAGTTCCTGTGTGACCCTGGGTAAGTTACTTCTCTCAGTTTCTCCTTCTGCAAATGATGGGGTTGGTTGGCCTCCAAGATCTTGAAGATCATTTTGTCCTGTAACTCTAAGATCTTAAATAGAAGATGTGTATCCTGATCCTGAGCAAGATGGAGAGGGATGATGGGAAGCACCCTCCATGATACACCCTCCCTCTGGGTCCAGCCTCCCCCCACTGGGTTTCACTCCTCTCCAAACAGCAGCTGCAATGTCAACATCTTTTTCCACACTTACCAGGCAGAGGAGCTCGGAAAGGACATGAGCGGCGGTGGGCTTAGCGTGTCTCCTCTGAGAATATGTGTTGCCTGGGATGGGGTGGCCTCTGAGGTAGAGGCAGCAGGGGCTGAGGGTGCCAACTCAAGGGATGGAGGTTGAGCAGGGTTAGGACTCTGAACCGCCTTACTCCAGCGGCTGGAACCCTGTTTCATCCATGCTCCCTGGATCCCCCATCGTGCCAGGTAAACCCGGCAGATATTGTAGTTCATGGCCGAGTAATACAAAAGGTCCAACACCAGCAAGATGACCACGAAGAAGCCGTAGATCCAGACGCCCAGCAAGGCTGTGTAGTTGCTGCCAAGACAAAGAGAAAAATGGCCATGATGTGGGTAACATGAGAAGGGACTTGGGTGGTTATCCAACTCTGACTTATACCTTACTTCTTTCATTAGTAGTCTTAGTGAACTCTTTCATATTGACAGGAAGGGATCCAATAAGATCATGTAGGTAAAGTACTCTATAAACCATCAATGGCTATACCAGGAGCCAGAGAAGCAGCTGCTGCTGAGGGTAGTACTGGGGACAACATTCATGAGGATCAATGTACTATAGTGCCTAGCTTCTGAAACTGTGGGTCAGGACCCCAATTTTTCTGAATTTGGGGATCACAAAATTATGATTTATCACCAGTAAATGTTTGATTTGCATATCTGTTTTATATACCTACATACCTGGGATCATGAAAAACTTTCTTGGGTGAAAAGAGGTCTAGAGTAGAAAAAGTTTAAGAAGCCTTAGGAAAGAGTTGACTTAGGAGACAACACCTGAGCTCAAGACCTGCTTCTGACCAATCCAGGCTGTGTGACCCTGAGAAATTCTGTGCTGCTTTAAATTAAATAAAAAACTATAATAAAAAAAAAGAAAGAAAAAAGAAATAACCATTAGAGCTGCTCAAATATGGCATATACCTGGGAGGTGGTGAGCTCTGTCTTTTAGTAGTAGATGGTATATTAAGAGAGTCTTGGGTCAGGAATCAGGAGACTGGTTCAAATCTAATCTCACTACTTCTGTGCTTATTCTACTCTCTAAGCCTCATTTGTAAAATGAAGGGGTTGTACTTAATGATTTCCAAGTTGTATCTCCTCAATCTCTGTTCTACATGAAAGAGGGAATCCTCTGTTCATAAAGGAGCATGCTCTCTGACATCCCTTCTGGCCAATGCCTTCATGAAGAACTTCCCTTGTTACCCAAGCCCAGTAGATAGAGAGCTCAATGAGTGTGGGGTTAATTGAATGGATAGAAATCACAGTGCTTTCAGAGCAGGATAGGCTCCTTTCAACGCTTCTCAGACTGAGCCAGGGTTATTTTAGAATGTGGTGACTTTCAGGTATGGATTTATTAACTGCTCTGAATGTGGGCTTCCCATCTGCTCCGTGTAAATAGCATCTGTTTCTGACACACAGAAGAACAAGTCACCTCTTTGTGTTAATTAAGATAGAGCTGAGTCAGCAAGAAGAAGCATCATGTTGGCCTTAATGGTGGAATCCACCAAAGTGCAGAAGCTTGGCCCAAAGAGTATGGAACGATGCCACTGTGGAGGGAGGTCTCCAGAGAAGTGCCTGAAACTCTCTCCTTGATCCTGTGATGGATAACATCTTTATCAAAGACTCAGATGAAGGCATAGATGGTGCCATTGTTGCATCTATCAATCCAGAAAGCTGGGATGGAGAGCCATCGCTTGGGATGACAGAGTCCAGTCCCAAAAAAAAATTCGATATGCTGGACTGAATTAAATAAAATGGAATTTAAAAGGAATAAATGTAGGGTTTCACACTTGAGATAAAAATATGGATTCCATAAGTATACAGTATTAGAAGCATGGCTAAATAATAGATCAGATAAGGTAAATAAAGGACTTATCAATCCCTGATGTGCAGAAAAATGCTAGTTATTATTAATAATGTTCCTATTAATATTGTTCTCCTTTTTATGAGAGTACAAATAATTACAATCCTTGACCAAGTCACTATGACTCATTTATATTTAATGTTCTGTGGGTTATTTTGCAGGTGGAGAAAATGACTCTTTTTCATAATTGAATAGAAGTGCTAGGATTTAAAGCTCATTAGGCTCATGAAAAGCATCCTTGGGACAACTCAATCAGAAGAGACAATAGGAATAATGTTGCTGATCTGCCTGGTTTCAGCTCCAGGAAATAAGATTGTCTCTTCCAATTTAAGTCCATCACATATAACCTCATCTTTATGCTGCTTTATGTACTTTGTGCAAGACTTGATCAACACTATTTCCATCAGCTTCCTCTCCCCTTTGACTGGAGGTGGTTGGTGTTGTTGTTTGTCTTTCATTTTCAAAGAGGATCATGACTTGCTAGTGAATTGGGATTTGAGGGAGGAAGGGCTATGCAAAGTGACCAACCTCCCTTTCTCCTCCAGAGCCATCTGGATTCAGTGGCAAGATATAGATCAGAGATGCTTTGTCTTTTTAAGATAAAGTCTCTAGCAGGTGTCACTTTGACTGAGGCAATTCAGTGATCAAAGCTAGGTAACAAAAACAAAGAAAAAAGAAAACAAAAGAAATCAAAGGAAAAAAGAAAAACTGGAAGTCTGGAGGGTAAAATACTAAACTCCTCCTGATGTCATCCTTTATGGAGGACAGAAACTAGTCATTTGGTTCACTCCACTCTGTATCTGCTGCTCTTTCTGCTTTCAGCTCAAAAGAACAAGTTGCTTTGGTGCACTGGGTGACCCCAGGCTTCTCCTTTTCTGCCTCCTTTTGTGTGTTGCCCTCTTCTCTATTAGATTATACATTCTTTGAAGAGTAGGGACTGTTTTTCTTTTTGTTAATTTATCTCCAGTATTTAGCATTGTGCCTGGCACATAGTAGGAGCTTAATAAATGTTTATTGAATTAGATTGAACCTCATTATTTTGAATGCTTTCCCACTCCCCATTCTTCACCAAGTAACATGGGATTTATGAGTCTTTGATACAGTGAAATTCATTAAGAACACTGTTCTTAGGTTTTCATAGATTGATGCTACATCCAATTGATGGTGGACCACAGTGCAATCTGTGATGATGTTCTGATCCTAGTAAAGTTTGTTTGTCATCTTCTCAAAGAGATTTCAGGTCTGTTCCTACAGAATAGAGGTTTTTATCACTTGTTTTTATTTGTGGCTGTCATCGATTTATTCTTCTCGTCTTTATGTTCAACAAAGCTCAGATAGAAATGGTTCTGGGTTAAATTGTTATCCTGCCATTATTCTTTTTGGTTTAGTGTTCAGACACCTATTCTGTGGGTGGATAAAGGGACTTGTAAAGAAGATATTCTCTAATACCTTTCAATTTTTAAAGTCCCAGAAAGTAAAGAAAAGATAATTAGATGGTCACAAGATGAGCAGATGGACTGATACCTTTATGATGTGAGAATATATTTCTACAATGGAATTAAAGAAAGTAGGTCAAGGAAGCAAAATAGTCATGCCCTTTGTGGGATTTAAATAGTCCCAGAAAGAGGTAAGTAGTCAAGGATCAGAGCTGAGATTTGTGTCTTCTCTTCTCCCCCTATCCATGTCTGACAGCCACTTGCCCAGGAGACACTTTATCTAGCAGTTTGAGAGACTCGAAGGCCCAAGTTAAGGAACTCTCAGATACTCTCTCATCATAATTGAAGCAGATATGGCTACAGAAATATCATTCAAGGTAAAAAAATCAGCTTCAAGAAACAGCCCTCTGGGTACCAGAGGCAGGCTCTGAAAAGCAGACCATGGGAACCTAAATAAGGAATCTACACAGTAGAGTTGATGCACCTGGGAGAAGATGCAGGAGTACTCAGCAGAGAGGACTCCTAGATGCAGAAGTAATAACATTTGTGATTTTCCATAGCCAGATATGTTCCCTACACCTGTGAGTCACTACAATTGCACTTAAGCTCTTGCCCACTCTCCCCACATATATTAGTGCAAGAATCTGCCTCAGATTTATAGTGGAGGTGGTAATGGGAAGTTATTTGGTAACACCTGTTCTTATTATATTGTCTTAGTAAATGTTTTTTCAAAGTGCTAATTGTTTCTATTTGTCTGAATATAAATGGCAACTCTACTACTGGTGGGGGCTCATGAGCTATATAGTGTTCTGAATGCATCCTCAGAGGGTCATCCGAGAACCCATGATAGCAATCACTCGATGCTGCTCCAAGGCAAGTGAGAGTGCCAAGTTGGGGGAGTAGCCTCTGAGGGGATATTACAGATTTTTGTTTCATAATTGGATGAAAGCTTTGGAATTGGGGCTCTTTGGTAAGCTAAACGAAAGCATCTTTGGGACAGCCACGGTAGCTGACAGGATGACAGGCGTGCCATAGACTTCATCTCATTCCCATCTGGTTTTTATTTGTTCCACAGTTACAAGTAACCCAGAGGGTGATAGAAATGCACATGGTGGTTGGAGCTTTTGTTCCATGAGAAGTGTTTGGTCTCAGGAGGGAACGAGTGAGACTGAGGATTTGTGATTTCTCAGCCTAGACCTGTTTGGAAAGCAGAGTAGAATGTGTCTGAACTCCCTCTGGCCAAGCCTCTGGGTGCTGTTCTGGTGATGCTGTGCCCACATAGGAGAGAAAGCGGCCCCTGTGTGGGTATGATTGTGTGTGTGTGTGTGTCTACTTATGTGAGAGTGTGAGAAGTGTATTGTGTATGTATACATGTGTATTTGTGTATAGTTGTGTGTATTTATGGGTGTACTTGTGTGATTGTATATTGTACATATGTATGTGATTGTGTGCACACACAATTGTGTATGTGTATACTTGTGTGAATGTGTGAGAAGTCTGTGTGCATGTTTCAGAGAAGGAGAGAATTTGAAGGACAATGATTAATTGAAGAATGGGGTAGGAATGGCCACCCACATCCCATGTACAGACAACACAGATCCCCTTACGCCGGCTGCCCTGTGTTAGGTAGCATGATTCCTGCTCTATGTGGCCATTCTCTTGATCCAAAAAGAGTTAGTGGCTTCCTCCTGCTCTCAATATGGGCTCAATATTTCTTTCTGAAAAGATTCTCCTGCTCTCTCCTGTCACAAATCCTCTATGTTCTGCCCAAAAGGTACTGTTCCTTGTATGCTATATTTCATTTCCAGTCTCCATGCTTTTGCATAGGCTTCCCTCTGGATTCCCCTCCTCATCTCTCTCTCTCCTTTTTTTCCTCTCAGGGGAGAGACTGAAGAAAGAGAACATAGAAGAAAGGAGAGGAGAGAGTTTGGGAAGAGAGGACAGAGGGATGGGAAGGAAGGGAAAGATGGAAAGGAGAGGAGAGGACCCAAGGACAAATTCTTAGGGTGCACCTACATTGGGTGGAAGTAGAGAAGGCCTGGGTGGATAGAAAGAAACTGTGCTGTTTAGAAAATGGAGGGAGGAAACAATATGGGGGGGGGGGTATCAACAGTGT
The DNA here is from genome assembly GCF_902635505.1 of Sarcophilus harrisii. Lineage (NCBI taxonomy): Eukaryota > Metazoa > Chordata > Mammalia > Dasyuromorphia > Dasyuridae > Sarcophilus > Sarcophilus harrisii. The sequence continues at coordinate 7,956,079 of NC_045430.1, read as the reverse complement.
CCAGAGACAAGGAGAAGATAAAGAGGATGAGGATCCTTAAAATGCTGTGAGGTTTGGTGATTAGGAGGCTGCTGGTGACCTTTGAGAGGATGGTTTCTGTAGTGTGAGGCTGGGGCTGGGGGTGGAAGCCAGATGGCCAAGGATGGAGGGGAGAGTGCTGTGGGGCTGAGGAGAGAGAATCCCTTTTTCAAGAAGTCTAGCATGAAAAAAAGGGAAAAGGGATGACAGTCCAAGGAGCTTTTAAAAGGATTGCAGAGACCTGAACACATTTGTAGGCAGATGGGGAAGGATCAATAGAGGAGGAGAAATTGGAGATACATGAGAAAAAGGAATCTGATTGCAGAGTAATATCCTAGAAGGAGCAAGAGAGAATGGGAATGGAAAGAGAGGGGGGAGAGAGGGAGACCGACAGACAGATAGACAGAGTCAGAGACACACACAGAGGCAGAAACAGAAACAGAGACAGAGATAGAGATAGAGAGACAAAGACAGAGACAGAGTCAGAAAGAGACAGAGAGGGACAGAGAGAGACAGCATCAGACACAGAGAGAGAAGCTCAGAGAGGAGTAGAATCTCCAGTACTCCAAGAATCACCATTTCACTTCTAGAAAGGTCTTTAAAGACTCTAGTCCAAGCTGAGCAAACTGAGGCTCAAGAGAGCTGTGGCCAAGCTAGGATCAGAGGCTTTAAGCTAAGAGGAACCCCTGAAGTCTTCTGGCCCTACTCCTTCATGTTATGGCTGAAAAAATGGAAACTCTGAGGGTGAATAACTTCCCCAATTGCTCAGCTTATAAGTGTCAGAGGCAGGATTTGAATCCAGGTTGTTGGGCTCTGTATCCATCCCTTCCTTGGGGATGGTGCTGAGGATGTCTGAGGATGGGAGGAAGGAGTGCTGGAGGTCTGCCATGGAGGCTGGGCATCTCATCTCTGAGAACAGAAACCCAGCCTGGAAGAGAGGCTGGGAAGGGTGCTGGGCTGGAGAATCAGTTTGCAGAGCTTCATCGAGGCGCAGTGGAGGCTGCTTGCCAAGGGTTTGGGTGTGTCTGTTCCTTGGACTTATCCAAATGCTCTGCAATTCTAAAATCCAACAGCTCAAAACATGGCCTTGATTTGTCACTTCTCTGCAGATACCAGGTGAATCTACGTTCAAGGCAGTGAAAGATTCAGCATTCGAATCCAGCTCCTGTGACATCACATTTCTGTTTCTTCTCCACCCTAATATCTGCTTCAACTATGTCAACAATCCCGTCAGCTCCTCCTGCTTTCTCTCTTTCCTGTTCTGATCCATCCTTCACTCCCATTAGAATAATGTCTCTTACGTTACCTCTGACCATGACACTCTTGTGCTCAAAAATCTTCCATGGCTCCCTATTACTCAGAAATTTCCTCAAACATCCTATTTTCTCTTCCTGGAACCCTAAGCTTGGAGCCATCCAGATAGTTTGGCCCCTCATGGCCTTCAGGACCATCATGCTGGAAAGGAAGTGAGTAGCCCTCCAGTCCATTCAAAGACCAAGAAGTCTCAAAGCCACACATTTCCTGACACTTTCTCTTTGCCCTCTGGGGCCAAACAGAAAAGCTTTCCCTCCTCTACATGAGAAGAACTTAGGAACAATTGTCATGTCCTGCCCATCTTCCCTCTGACACTAACTGTGAAACTGGAGCAAATTGCTTAAATTCTTGGGGGACCCCAGTTTCTCCATCTGTAAAATGGGGGTCCCTTTGAACCCTAGGACTCCACAAATTCCCACTTCAGACCTAGGAGGGAAATTTGAGGTCAAGTTCAATACCTTTACAGAGGAAGAAAATAAGGCAGGAATCTACATGACACAATTCCCTGAGCAAATTTCAGGCTCCCTTCTCAGCATTCTAGTCCTGCCCCGGTCAAGGAGATCAATGAGCTAATGGTTAGAAAGGACTTTGCAAGAAATAGAAACTAAGGGAAGAATGACTAAAAACACTATATGACAGTGAAGGATAGTGGGACTGTAAGAAATGGTGATGGGGATGGTTTCAGAGAAGGCTGGGAAAATTGTCTGAACTGATGCAGAAGGAAGCAAGCAGGACCAAGGGAACGACTGATACGGTAACTATAATAATATATGGACCAATGGATTTGAAAGACTTTGGAAATCTAATCAATGTAATCGCCAACCATGAATCCAGAGGACTTATGATAAAACACGCTGCCCACATCCTCCCAAGGAGGCTAAACACGTGGAGTGCAGATGGAGCTATATTGTTTTTGGACATGACCAATGTGGAAATTAGTTTTGCTTGACTATACATAGTTATAATGGGGTTTATTTTTCTTACTTTCTTAATGGGGAAAGGGGGAGGCGGGAGGGAGAGAAGGCAGGTCTGAAAATAAAATAAAATTTAATTTGAAAAATGCTCTGCAAACCTTAAAACACTTTAAAAATGTGAGCTATTTTTCTACTTTTTTTTTTTTGGTCGAATCCCACTTCAGAAGCAAACAACAAAATCTAGTAGGGGAGAAAATGTGGGTGTGGGGCAGCCATGTCTAGACTGGATGACAGGCTTCTGTGGGACTTCCTTGGGCTTCTGCAGCCTTTCTGGGCCACGTGCACCGGCTCCTCCCTCCCTTAGACCCCCTCTGACAGGTATCCCAAAAGGGGTTTAAGTGTCCTCTCTGTCAGAGTCCTAGTCCTGCACGGAATCCTTTCTCCCCACACCCAGGCCTGCTTCCAATTTTCCCTTCCTGGAGAGCTTGTTTTTATAGTTTCCTGAATATAAATGTTTTCTGGTCAAATCGCGTGTGCAGCCTCCCCTGGCTGGCTGGGCCGCCAGAGTTTGTTTTAACCGGCACGTCAGCATCCCGGAGTAATTGGAGCCTGGGAAGAGCAGGGGAGAGGAAGGGCCCAAGAGATGCTCAACTTTGGGAGCATTCTGCCCTGTACTGAGTGGGTTCCTGCCTGCTGAAAATACATTAGCGGGATTCCCATATGCACAAAGAACATGGCAGCTCCTAAAGAGAGTGATGGGCTTGGAATCAGTTTCAAAACTGGCTCAGTCATTTACTAGCAGAGCGACCCATGAGGAAGCAGCTCTAGGTCTCAGTTGTCTCATCTGTACAGTGGGGATATTAATAGCGCTATCTCTAAGGGCTGTTATGAGAAGCCAATGACACGATACACACAAACTATAGGGAAAAGGGGAGGGAAAGGGAGAGAAGGCAAGTCTGAAAGTAAAATGAAATTTAACTTTAAAAGTTCCATATACATTTGAGCTCTTAATATTATTGCTATATTAATGTATTCATGTTTAACATTACAGAGATCTTATAAAGCATGTGTTACCAAACTTAGAAGGGAACTTAACGTAAAATGCCTACTATGCTAGGGAATATGCCGGCAGTGAAGTGTTGCCTTGGTGCCCAGAGCTTTAGGGAATCTGAAAAACACCTCTTCTTGTCATCAGACACTTACTAGCTGTTACCCTAAGCAAGTCACTTAATACTCAGTTTCCTCATTTATAGAATAAGCTGGAGAAGAATATGGCAAACCATTCCAGTTCTTTGCCAAAGAAACCTCAATGGGGTCATGGACAGTCATACGTAACTGAAAAATCACTGAACAACCAACACAGGGAATTTCATTATGTATTAGATACGCTGTAGTGTAATGGACAGAGGACAGTCTTAGAGTTGGGAAGTCTAAATCCTGCCTTTGCCTCAAATTCATTAGAAGGTAGATTTCTTGAGGGTAGATTCCATCTTTCTGCCTGTATCTGCATCCCTGGTGCTTAGCACATTACAAGTATTTAATAAATGGCATTTGTTCATTTAAATGTTTATATTTGTAGATAATATTAAAATAAAAATATTAATCAACATTTTGGTAATAATTTACTATTTTACCATTTTTAAACATTTAACACACTTCCTCTGGTTCTTATTAGCTTGTGATCCTGGACAGCTCTCCTAGTTTTCTACAAGAAGCCAACATGGGGGGACAGAGAAGGATAATGGGTTTGGGGTCAAAGAACCCTGCTTTAAACTCCAGCCCCATCATTCTCCATTTCACTGACCATGGTCCCTCGATCTCTCAAGGGGAGTGGACTAGATGACCTTCAAGATGCGTTCCCAGTTTTATATTAATGAGAATTTGTTGTTATGTATCAGTAGAGAGAGTTTCCTCACTGGATGAGCCTCACATCAATCAAATCAGTCAGAGATCCTGCCCTTCCCCTACATGTGAACAAACAATGCAGGGAAGAGATCCATAATTTCATCTATAACTCCCATGTCCCACCTCATACCCCCCTTTTCTGTCCTTTCTTTGTACATTGAAGTGTTTATGTTTACTGACATTTACTAAGTTTGTGATTTTAAAAAGGCCATTGTAAAAAATGTGCAGAACCTTTGGCTTTGCCAAAGAACTGGAACCAGTCCCTATCCTCACTGAGCTTACATTCTAGTATGACATCTAGGACAAGACCTGCACAAAACAAGAACACCCTCTCTAGTATTCCTGAAAAGTGCTCTGTTGCTGTTCAAACACCACTCACAAGGATTACCTCATGACACTTTCCATTCACAATAAATCTAGTCAATCTGCCCCAGCACAATTTTTTAGTTAGGTGAAAACTGTCTGCAAAGGGGGCCACCACCTGAGCCTTCCCACTTGCAAACTAAATAAATATTCCCAGTTTCTTCAGTCAGTCTGTCATCTTGCCACCTTACTCATCTTGGGACAATACGCAGCTTGATAGGATCCTTTCTAAAATATGGCACAAGTCTTCTGGATCCTACATGGTAGAATCATTTAGGAAAGATAATTTTTTTGCTTGGAAAATGTGAGCTTAATCCTATCCAGATGCCTTTCTCTCTGTGTGTCTTTTTAACTGTCTCTCTGTGTCTCTCTGTTTCTCTCTCCATGTCTCTGTCTCCCTCCCTCCCTTTCTGTTTCTTCTCTGTCTTTATTTCTGTCTCTCTCTTTGACTCTTTGTGTACCTCTCTTCATGTCTCTGTGTGTGTGTGTGTGTGTGTCTCCCTCCCTCCTGTCCTTTCTCATCCACCCTACCTTTCTCCCTCCCTTTCCCTCTCCTTCCGTTCTTCCATCTTTCTCTTTCCCCTCTCCCTCCTTCCTTCCCTCTCCCTCCTTCTCTTCCTGTCTCTCTCTCTCTCTCTCTCTCTCTCTCTCTCTCTCTCTCTCTCTCTCTCTCTCTCTCTCTCTCTCTCTCTCTCTCTTTCTCTCTCTCTCTCTCTCTCTTTCTCTCTCTCTCTCTCTTTCTCTCTGTTTCAGTGGCAGGACGCCCTTTTAAACAGAATGCCATTATGGTCACAGATGTTACTTTCCAGTGTATTTGGCAGTTATTTATTAGCTGAAAATTTTTTCAAGGCTTCTCAAGCAATAAACAGATATGTTTCTAAAAAGCAATTTGTGAGTTATAAACCTTCCAAGAGAAGCAGTGCTGATAAGCTGACCAAACCCAGCCCAACTGGAGCTGGGATCATCTAAACAAAGCCTTTCCATCCAGAAGTAACATAAATAATAATAAAATAAGAGAGTGAAGGTTTTTCTGTAGAAATCGGTTAAGAAGGAAAGTCAGCAAATTGTTGGCTGTGTGGATTCTCAGTATGTATTCGGGGGCACCAGAAGGAGAAAAAGTGAAAGTAATTTTGACTTCTCTTCAGACAACCCCACAGTGGAGCCTGGGGGTCAGTTGTAAGTATTGATCTTTTAAAAAGATTGTTAATGAACTAGAGAGCATGGTGGGGGTGGCCAGTATAGTACAAGGAAACGAGACCACATCATAGGAGGATTGTCTGAGGGAACTGGAGACCGAGGATACTTGGGGGGAGAGGAATAACAGCTGCTTTCAAGTTTTTGAAGGGTTGCTACCTGGATTATTTTGCTTAGCACAGCCTGGAGAAATTGTAGGGTAGAAGATTTAGCCTTAACATGGAAAATTAAATTGTCACTTAGAGATTTTCAAGGTGAGGATGGAGAAGTGATGGCATTAAGGAGGACCATATTGGGCCACAAAATTTATGTTTTTTGACAACAGAAAGCAAATCATTGCTCTGGAGAGACAACCTTTCTCCCTGCAATTAAATTCATGCCAGGGAAAGATATTCCTTGGTGCATTTTTCTATAAAGGAGATGTCATCTGGTCACTGTTCAAAAGTTAGCTCCACAACTTCTCAAGTTCAACTTTGGATCTAATAGTGGAGAGATACCACAATTTTGCCAAGAGCCTTCCTTGGTTTGAGTGTTCTCTCCACTAATGCAGATAGCAGGTTTACTATGACTTAGTGCACTTTGAGAGTTGCTTTGGCAGAAAAATTCAGCCATCTGTAGCCAATCCAAGGATGAATTTTTTGGAACTTAGCTCAGCTCATCTTTGGATCACAAATACATACTTCATCATTGATCCCAGACTTGATGGCATTCCAGCCCAGAAGAACCTGTCAGAGGTTGGACTCCAAGCTCTATGTTTTTCAGAGCTCAAGGTCACCCTGACATTGCTAAGGCATTGGAGGTGGCTATCGATGGAGTCTTCTTAGATAATTTAGATAATAGTGTTTCTATGTGCTAGAGCTCATTATGGGTCAATGAATATTTGCAATCCACAGAGAACTGAGCACTATATTTTAGGAGGAACATTGACAAACTAGGCCATGTCTAGAGAAGGGAGCCTATCACAGACTCAGAGGGAAGCCAAAATTTCAGAGCTGAAAAGGACCTGGGCAATCATCCAACCTATACTCAAGGAAAAACCCTCTGTTACAACACACCAGAGAATTAGTTATCCAGCCTTCCCCTTGAAAACTCCCAGAGAGGACAATCATCCCAGAGAATGAGGATTATGAGGTAGTGGCATGAGGCATTTAGGAAGTGATTTCATGTCTCTTGATCTCAAGTTCAGGGATTTTGCTGAGTACCAGGCTCTCTCTGTGAATGAGGGGAATGACAGAAATTTCCCAAGAAAGACAGAATCAAAAGTGGTTCTGATCACCTTCCTCTCCCCAACAACTCATTTCTTGAAAGATGTAGATTTTACAGAGTTCTTTTCTCAAAATACTCTCATGAGACAAGTGTTCAACTATGACAATCAATCCATTGATAAGCATTAAACCTCCACTGTCTGCCATGTACTGTGTTAAGTGCTGGATATACAAAGAAAAAGTGAAGCCTCAAGCAGTTTACATATTGTGATTATAATTTTTTACCTTTGATTTCTTTTTTATTAATTTTTATTGTTTGAAGTTCAGAACCATTCCTCCTACAACTTTTGGTTATTAAAAGCCTTTCTTCTATTAATATTAACCTTACTTGACCAAAAACTAATGCGTAGAATACGAATGCTCAAAGTTCCTCATATAAGAACTGAAAAGAGAGACTTAAGTCTTTTGGAGTAAATTAGCATAAGAATAGAATTCTATTGACACAGCTCCTATAGACATGTGAATCTTTCTTATCACTTGGCCTAGTTGTGAACCTTCTAAATATAGTTTAATCAGTAGACAGACTTAACTTACCTATAGTCTAATTAGGGATGTAGGTAGTATGGGATAATAAATTTATCTTTTTCCTTAACTTATATAGCATAAACGAATGTACCAGATTGCAATATGTAAAAGAATTAGTTCTCTGTCGCTGAGACATAATCTTTTCTATAAAAACTTGTCCACAGATCCTAATCTCTGTTCAGGGGTGATTCTTCTACTTCTCTGAACTTGTGCTGAAGCATAATAAAACCTGGACTTTTACATCTGCACTTTCTGCATTGTGGTAGATTTATTACTATAAGAATTCAAAAAAGAAAGGGTTATTTCTGCATAACAGTGTTGAATCCCCAGTTAGAATATAAGTTCCTTGAAGGTAGGAACTGTTTTTCTTTGATTTTTATATCTCCAGTACTTAGTATGGTAGCTGGGTCAAAATAAGGATTTGATAAATGGTTATCAATTGATTTGATTTTCTGCATTTTACAAATTTACAAATCAGGGTACAGAAAACTTCAGGGGTTTTCTTAGGGTACACACTAGACACAATGCTTGGAATTCAATACTCCTAGCATTCCTTTCCCTTCCTCAGTGTGTCCTACATGCATCCACCTGACCCCCAAATGAAGCTATTTCTTTTTGGTGAGCTCCCCAACAAGAGAGTTTTCTGCAGCCTGGCCTGGCATTCCATCTGCCAAACAGCCCCAACCCAAATAAGCCGTTCTGCTCTTTCAGAAAACATAAATAAATCAGGCATCCGTCATCAAGCTTGTTACCCTTTTGGCTGCCACCAGTTCCATCTCTGGGGCTGATTCATGTGCTAGGGAGAAGCAGAGGGGTTTGGTGAGGCTGAGTGGGGAGGGGAGATTGGCTCAGCTCAGCTCCCTTTAAGCTCTACTCCCCCAGGTCTCCTCTGCAAGTTAAAGAGATGATTCCCAACAGTTAATAATATGAAAGACAACAATGACTCACTTTACAGAGACAGTAAGAGTATGTGTGGGGGGCCATTGCTGCACTGGGAGCCCAAGGTGTGAATGCTGGCTTTCTGCTTACTTCTATGATCTACAGAGAAGTCGCTTTCTTTCCTTGGACCTCACTGTCCTCATCTGTAAAATGAGGGGGTCTTACTAAATGACCTCTAAGTCTCTTCCAAGGCTCTTCCAAGATTTGATATCCCTTGTTCTAAGCTCTCTCTCAGCTCTGGCATATCCTATTCTGAGCTCCCTCCCAGCTTTGACTTTCCTATTCTAACCTCTTCCCCAGCCCTGACATCCCCTGTTCTAAAACCTTTCTCAGTCAAAATTGAGGTTTGACATCTCCTGTTCTAAATTCCTTTCCAGCTCTGACATTTCCTGTTCTAAGCTCCCTTCCAGCCCTGACATCCCTTGTTCTAGGTTCCCTCCCAGTCCTGACATCCCCTGTTCTAAGCTCTCTTCCAGCTTTGATATTCCCTGTTTTAAGGCCTCTCCCAGGTCTGTTTACATATACTATGTTTACAAAGTCAATCTCAAGCTAAGTCTTGGAATAAAATTTAAACTTAAATATTGTGCTTCCGTGATTTCATCAATTAGCCATTCTTCCATCAGTACAGATTATACTCCATTTATGACTTTGTATGCTTCCTCCCTGTGCTCTTTCACAAATCCCTCAGAAAAGATGCAATCCCATCTAATCCAAGAAGCACTGGTTGTGCATCTGATGTGTAGTGGGTGCTGAGGATACATAGACACAAAGGAAGAAGTTCTATTAAATATATCCAGGGGAATCTGGGAGTAAAGAACTACATGGCCAGGGAAGATCCTTGTTGGAGCTGGGCCCTGAGCTGAGTCTTCTAGCATCCTAGAGCTTGAAGAGATGGAAATAAGAAGCAAGGGCATTCCAGGCACGGGTATTGGCACAGGGAAAGGGAAAAAGCTAGCAGATGGGTTGGCAAGTGTAGAGAACACTAAGGGGCCAGTTTGGATCCACCAAAGGCCCTGGCAGCCACTGAGGAGAAGTAGGACAGCACTGTGGCTTCCACTCTGTGATGAGTCCATTCCGTCTTCTAATCCCACAGGAGTTCAGTGATGGAACTTCTACCTAATGCAAACATCAATCTCATTTAATAAACATTCATGGAGTATCAGGGTGGGTCCAAAGCTCCCTCAGTTACTCATACAAGCCTGGAAAAAATGTTCATTGAACGAATGTCTGAATGAATGAATGATATAATACTGAATGAAAACAAGCCAGTTCTTAGCTTATGTGGTAAGAGAACATCATCAATGTTGGTTGAGATGAATTTCATGGATTTGGTCTCTACATCAACTAATAATTAACTCCATATTTATAGTGATATAGAGAAATATAGTGAAATATAGTGATATAGAGAAAACTCTATTCGTTACCCGCATCCTCTACCCCAAAAGAAAGAAAGAAAGAAAGAAAGAAAGAAAGAAAGAAAGAAAGAAAGAAAGAAAGAAAGAAAGAAGGAAGGAAGGAAGGAAGGAAGGAAGGAAGGAAGGAAGGAAGGAAAGAAACAAAGAAAGAAGGAAAAGAAAACTCTCAGCTTTGGATTAAAAAATGGACTCATCTACTTTAGAAGTAAGTTAATTCTCCATCACAGCAACTATTCAAACAGAGATGAATGGCTTTGCTTGTTTGGGATGCTGTAAAAGCTAGGTGATCTTGAGGTCACTTATAATCTTTTGGTTTTATTTCTCAAAGATTCTCAAATTCTAGTACTCTGTAATCTCCTTGAAGACAGGAATAGTTTTGTTTTGTCTTTGTATCCTAGGTGCCTCTAGCATAGCACTTTATAACTGGGAGATGCTTAAATATCTATTGCATTGAACTTGTTTTTATTCTGTGATTCCAAGATTCTACAATTCTATGTAAACCAGATAAGATACATTATAGAAGATATAGTATATAAGATATACCAATTCTAAAAGTTTTATACTATAAGATTCTGACAATTCAGTTCTAAGATTCTTTGAAACTGTAACCTAAAGTTATCTGATACCATAGTATAAGATCTTCAGATTCTGAGATACTCCAATTCTAAGACTCTATAAGACTCTTGTTTTAAGATTTTATGAGAATCCAATTCTAAGATTCTAGGATATCCTAATTCTAAAATCCCAAGACTCTAGGATATTCTAATTCTAAGACTAGGATACTCCAGTTCTAAGAATCTGAGAGATTTCAGTTCTGAGATTCTAGGATATTCCAATTTTAAGATTCTAGGATCTTCTAATACTAAGCTTCTAGGATACCCCCAATTCAAAAATTCTAGGAAATTCTAATACTAAGATTGTAGCATACTTTAGTTCTAAGATTCTAGGATACTCCAGTTCTAATATTCTGTGAGATTTCAGTTCTAAGATGTTAGGATAATCCAATTCTAAGATTCTAAGCTAATCCAGCTCTAACAGTCTATGAGACTCCAGTTCTAAGATTCTAGGATAATCCAATGCTAAGATCCTAGGACGTTGTAGTTTAAGATGCTTAGGATTCTAGGATGCTCTGATTTGAAGAGCTCATGATCCTAAGACTCAATAATTCCCTCTTTTCTTGGAGACAAATGGTTTGAAATTTGCTCAATGAGTTTCAGGAACCAAACACTGAAACATTCACCAGCTTAAGTGTGAAATCACATGCAAATATGTAGATTATAGAAACACATGGTTTTAAAAATAAGGATTAAAAAAAAATCCCCTCTCCACTCCATTTGAAAAGTTGGAGCCCTCTCCCTGCCAAGCCTCCAGTCGGCTCTCTGCCTCTTCATATTAAATTCCTTCACTTGAATTCTCATGCTGGCATCAGTTGCCTCCCTCAGGAACCGTGTTCCCCATCTGGAGCAAGGTGACGATCATATTTGCCTCCTGTCCTTAGCAGGGCCTGGCGAGGGCTTATTAATGTTTGTAAAGCATTTGGAATTCTGAGAGCACTGTTATTGTTCTGTGTCATCTCGAGTTATGTCGGGCGGAAGGCTATGTGAGCTTTGGGGACTGAGTGCCAGACAGTATTGGGTGATTAATCTTAGGAGATAACAATATAACGGGCTGATGTTTCTGCTGGATATGTGTGTGTGTGTGCACATGTGTAGGGGACAAACACTAATACCAGGGGAAGGAAGGATGCCCAAGCAGTAATTCTCCTTTCTCTGGCATTTTCCTTTTTAACAATATTGGATGGTAGCAATAGGTAGTTTGAGGATTATTATTATTCCCATTTTCCAGTTGGGGAAGTGAAAGTCAGAGAGACACACCAGTGTTTGCATAGGGTCATAAATGGGCTTTGCCCCCAGGTGGAACCTGACTCCTAACCCCTTGGTCCTTCAGCTCCAAAGAGGTCTTTTAAAAGGTAAGGGTCAACAGGGCACTTACTTATGCATGTAGCCTTCGGATTGCTGGGTGAGATTCAGCTGCATCACCGCCTGGAACTCCGTCTCGTTGCAGCAGTATTTAAAGACCGTGTTGTTATGGTGACAGCACAAGATGAAGGTTTTGTTGTCAGAAAGCCGGGGACAGTGGAAGCCAAAGTGGTAGTGACCTTTGTGGTCGGTGTAGGGCTCACAGACTCTAAAGTGTGCGGACAGCGCTGCAAAACAAACAAGCCAAGAAGGGCTCTGTGATGGGGGCTTGGTGATGGGTCGCTGACTGGGGTGCATCTGGTCATTCCTGGACTTTGCGCACAGTGTGTTCTCCAGGAGATAAGAGTGGGCTTTCCTTCCTCCCTCCTGCTGGAATTGGCCTTGGAGTCCAGTCAGAATGATCCCCTTACTCCCAGTTCTGACCTGAAAACTCACCTGCTTAAATGCCCTGATGATTCCTCTAAAATGCAAATTCCTGAACCCTTCCTAGACTGGCTCCCACTTTATTTCACATTGCTCTCTACCAAACCTTCTATATTCTATACAAAAGAGATGAATCCCTTTTCCTGTACTAGCAAATGCTAACTCCTCCATGCAGCCTTCCCTGATTTCCCAGATCTCTTCTCCACTCTCATCTGGACTTTGATTTCATTTTGGCTAGATTTCTCTTGCCTACTTATCATCTCATTTTATATTTTCTTTTGTTGTTGTTGTTGTTGAGGCAATTAGGGTAAAGTCATTTGCCCAGGGTAACACAGGAAGTATTAAGTGCCTGAGACTGGATTTGAACTCTGGTCCTTTTGACTTCAGAATCTGAGTTCTATTCAGTGTGCCATCTAACTCCCTATTTTACATTTTTGTAATTTCTGCACCTGTTTCGTTTCCTACCTCCTTCAGCTTATGAGCTCCACGGAGGTTAGGATCATGTCTTCTGCAATGTTTTTCCCATAGCTCTCATCCCAAAATTTTATATACAACAAGTGATTAATCCATGTCTATAGAATTTCAGAATACTGACTTTATGATTTCTGGGTCTCAGTCTACTCCCCTTATTCCCCTTGAACAAACATGATATAGTGGAGAGGGCCCTGGACTTTGAGTCATGAAGACCTGGATTCAAATCCTATCTTAGTTACTATCTGTATGATATTGAGCAAGTCATTTATCCTTTACTTTTTGGGTATTCTCCTCTGAAAAATGGGAGGGCTGTACCTCATGTCCTATTTCCTCCTGGAACAAATAAACATTGCCTGAACTTGATTTGCATGACTCTCTACATTCTTGTTCAACCCAACTGACTGACTCGCTTTATTTCACTTATTTCAGGTGCCCCCTTTCCTCCACGAAGACATCTCTGATCTTACATCTCTGATCCCTTCCTGAGCAGCAAACAGCTATCAAAAAGCCCATGCATTTTCTTCAGAAAGGTGCCCAAGAAAGGATGAATTTATCTCTCCTCCAATGGACCATAACCATCTTTCAAGGCCCACCTAAGTCTCACTGCCTTCATCCACTTGATTCTGGATCTGATCGGTTTTTAGAAATGAGACAATGCTAATCTCACCCATTTCCCTGACCTACTGTATCTGCAGGCACATTTGGATTAAAATCTTAATTCAAATATTTATTGACTATGTAACCCTAAGCAAGGTCTACGAGACCTCAGGTTCCTCAATTATTAAGTAAAGGAATTGAACTAGAAGACTTCAGAGGGTCCTTCCAGATCCAATTCTATGATCTGCAAACACAAAGGAGATTTAAGGTTTTCATGGAAGAGGAGACATTGGAACCAGCTGAAGATTTCTCTCCCTACCTAGACTAGGTCAGAGAGCTCCTTTAGAGCAAACTTAAACTGTAGTTTGTGACCCCATATGTGGTCTTATAACTAAATGTGTGAGTTGCAATATTATGACTATCCATAAATGTTGCATTTGTACCTACATACCCGGGCTGTTGCATTTGTATATCTATTTTATATACCTGTATACCTGGGCTCATGGAAAGATTTCTCAAGTGAAAAGGATCATGAGTGGAAAAAGTTTAAAGCACTCTCTCTGGAGTAAGACTCTGACTTCCTACACTGCTTAGTACCTGGGTAACTTTGCCCTCTTGAAGTCTCAGGATTAGATTAGAACAAATTAAATTTCTAAGATCTCTTCCAGCACAAAGTCCTGATTTGAAGTCCATAGATCATTCATTGTGTGTCCTCTGTGTTCATTGGACAAGTGGTAGTTGCTCAATATATCCTGGGTGGCTGGTATAGACAAAATAGCTGGATGAACATCTGGACTTTGATCCGGATGAGCTGGACTAACTAAATAAATATGATAACACACAAAATGCAGTACATAAAATTAAGCTTCATGTTTCTTAATAGCTCTGTGCCCCTGGATCAGCTGACGCCTCTCTCAGGGTATTCAACTAAAATTGGTGTGATAGAGAAATGGGCAAGTTTTCAGTGAGAAAAAAGGATTTGAATCCTGGTTTAGGATCACAGACTTTAAAAGGACCCCAGGGGCCAGAGTGTCCAACAGGTCATGCTGTTTGTAAGGATCAGACGTGAAGTTCCACCTTTTCCCTCAGAGCCAATCTCCCTACCATGGGGCCATGCTGCTTCTCTACTCAGCTCCTGAGTGACCTACATGGGCTACCTCGAGCAAATCCACAGCCTCCCTGGCTTTTTCACATGTAAAGTGGAGTGGTTGGACTTGACAATGTCCCTTGAAATTTGGCCCTTGAGTTCATTTTAATTTATGGAAGAAACTCAAGGGCCAGAGTGTTTTCTCTAAATGAAAGGGATTATCCTCAAACTCTAAGGTTTCTACAATTCTAAAGATGAACCTTTCCTCCATCACTGGGAGGCTCTACTATTGGAATGAGGAAAACCAAGAAAGGAGAAACACAGAGAAACTTCTGGGCCTCCTAAGGAACATTTTAAGCAATGGGCAGGCCTTCATGTTGGCAGTTAATCTGTGTCATTTTCAGTGAGTTCCAGTCAGATGCTCAGATTTCTCCCACTGTGAAGGATTTTTTATTTTGTTTTGTTTTAGGCAAAATGCTAGAAGTGCCAGGAATTTTGACAGGTTGGAAAATCCTGCAGTAAGTGGCACCGGGGATCTGGTATCAGGAGACTTGAATTCTGGGTCCAATGCGGTTCTCTCTAGCTATGTGACTTTGGACAGAGAATTGACCTCTGGGGCTCAGCTTCCTTATTTGTAGGTCATTGGGGAAATGATATCCATATCACCTTACTTCCATTGTCATTGACCTCAAGGGCTCCATAAATCTTCAAAGATTATAGGAGTGGGAGCTATGGGCTACAAGGTCCCTTAGAGATCACTTAGTTCAACTTTGGAGTTTATAGAAAAAGGAATCTGAGTCCAGGGAGCTGGGTCCAGTGAATTTGGATTATAGAATCATTCATTTAGAGCATGTTGATGTTTGCATTTACAGGTGAGGAAATTCAAGGCCTGGCAAGGGAAGGGCTCCCCAAGGCCACATGGCTAACAAGGAGTTAAAGATATATTCAGACACAGATCTCTGGACCTCAAATCCCAGCCCCTGAATGCCAGAGGTAGAAGGGAGCTCAGAGACCATCTAGGACCCTCTGTGTCCCCTTTTACAGAGGATTGGGGAAAGGACCTGCCCAAGATCTTAAGGCTGACGTGAGGGGCAGCCAGTCCGGGTTCCAATCCCCTGCATTGGGATCTTACTTCCCCCACCCTGCTGGCTTTCTCATTACTGTTCTGCTCCTGCTGCCTCTTCCAGCTCACAGGAGATGTGACTCATGTCTCTCTCTGTAGCTACAGGGACAGGCAGGGTGTCTGTGAGCCCAGGGAGTCAGGCAGTGGACGCTGGGATTCTTTCTTTGGGGGAGACACTTCACTGCACATCCCAAGAAGAAAATTATTAAAGGGACGACCAACGGCCTTGTGAATATCTGAGTCCCAGCACCAGGAAAATGAGGCTAGACGTCTGGAAATACATTTTGTAAAAGATCAGTGGTGTTGCTAGTGATGGAGAGCAGCTGCCCCTTGGACAACACAGGGGGATTTCTGAGGAGCACAAAAGGCTTCAGGGCCTGAAGAGATCAACCACCCCTAATGTGGCTGTTTAAAATAGGGGCTGCTCCAGAGTATTGACCTCTCCAGGTTGCCTGGGCTTTAAGGGAGCTGGCTACCTGCTGCAAGCTTTTCTGCTTTGCAGGGCTTGAGGCTGGAACTTGGGGGCTGCAATGTTGCATTTTCCTTCAACAGGGGCAGGGCAGTGGGGTCTCATAGAAAATGGGTACTTGATATCAGAGTTCTAGGGACAGAGGGCACCTTTCTGGTCCATTCCCATCATCTTAGCTCACTGGAGAAAACTGAAGCCCAGATATGGGGACCTGACTAAGGTTGTACACAGAGAGTCAGAATTTGAACACATGACCTATGATTTTAAGATCACTCCTCTTCCCACCATCTCTCAGTGCTTTCTGAGGTCTCCCATTCAACCCTCCAGCACCCTCTGCAGAAATCCTGGGACATTAGGGACTCTTCTGATCCTCAGGGTTCTTCCTAGAGGGACATAAATGGGATTCTTTGTATTCTCTAAGATGTTCACTCCCTCCTGTGTGGCCCCCACCAGAACCTCTGGCTCCTCCTGACCATGTACAGTGACTACTGTTGTCTCCTCCCCAGGCTTCTTCCCACAGTCCCAGTTCCACCCCAAGAGGATGAAGTTAGCAGAGACTTCCTTACCTGCTGAGAACAGCAATGAGAGAATGACCGTGAGCACATTCAAGGACTGTTGGCCACAACTTGTCATCGTTTGGCTGTCATTGATTTGTCAGGGAATTACCTGAGTAAGGAGAGACAAGAAATCATTAGAGAAGTCTCATTACCATGATCCTGAGGACTCAGGGGGCAGCCAGTAAGTGCCTTGGCTGAGCAGAGAGGCTAATTGAGAGCCTTAAAAACTCAGGGTCACCTCCAGCCCACAGGAAAGACCTGAGGAAGTCAAATGAGTCTTGCTTAGGTTCTGGAAGTCACACAGCCTACCTTGGTCAGAGGCCATGTTCAGGTAACTGTCTACTTGACTTTTTGCCTGCCCTTCAAGGCCCCATACCAATGTTGCCTCCTCCAGGAAGCTTTTGCTGGGCCCTGCCTCCAGATGGAAGTGATTTCTCCCTTCTTTGAGCTCATTACGCCTTTTACTCATAGATTTACAATATGCTAATAGGCATTACAGTCAATGCCTTGCATTCTGCTCTAGACTGGGAGCTTTCTAAAAGCAGAGACTGTTTTACAATGTTTATAGGAACTCAGGTTCCCATAAACAGAGGTTGTAGTCTTAATATTTGTTGAATAAATGTTGCTCAATAAGTTGTTACAACAAACTGACCTGCTATCTGTTCCTCTATCTCTCTCCTTCAAACATTTTTCCAGGCTGTCTAACCCCACCCCATCATGTACTCCTCATCTCCCCTTCTTGGAATCTATCTTCCTTCCAAAGTGCCAGCACCTATGAAACACCTTCCCCAACTTTCCCAGCTGCTCAAATTACTAAGTGCCAGTGTTGTCTCGCCAGGTAGAATATCAGCCCTTTCTATCCCCAAGCCCAGCATACTACACATAGTAGGTACTTAATGTTTATTGCATTGAATTATGATCTATGAACAACGTTTCAAAAAGCATTTGTCCCAGGCATTGATTGATCTAGAACTGCTTCTGGATCATTGAATTTTAAGACGGCGGAATTGGAACAAAACCTTGTAAAAGGCAAAGGGATTCTGTTGCATTCTACTCATGTTAATTACCTAGAGTGTGCAAAGCCAAGGCTGAGATAACAAATCAAGATATCAATTATTCCCTCTGAAAAACAAGGGCTCTGGAGAATATGTTCTGCACATTCTCTTGGGAGCACAAAAGTGATGTATTAGCCATCTCTTGTGGACTTGGGATTCAGGACCAGGGTTCAAATTCCCACCTCTGATACTCATGAACCATATGGATCCTGTGTGGATTTTTTCTGAACCTCAGTTTCTTCATCTGTAAAATGAGGAGATTGGATTGGATTATTTCTTAGAGGTTGATTTTCTTTCTAGATCTAGATCTTGGTTCTGTGAATACCTGGAAACTAAAACCTCAAAGGAAAAATAATAAATAAATACCAATAAATATTTATTAAGTTCCTAATCTGTGCTGGGAAGTGATTTGTCCAAGATTTCCAGGTGGGACAAGAAGCTCGGTTTACCTTGTAAATTGTTATCATCCAAAATGGATAGCTCCTTTTTCTACAGGATATTATGGTTTACAAAGCCCTTTGCTCTCCACTATTCTGGGAGAAAGACAGCACAAGCATTATTACAGCCATTTTACAGATGAGGAGACTGAGGCTCAGAAATGGAAATGGAGTTCACAGAATCTGAGAGAGGAAATGAACTCCCACCCTTTCCCTAGCACTTAAGGAAAATTCTCCTCCTCCCCCTGACTCTGATTACCTCTCAAGGCAAGCCCTCCTGGCTCCATGGCTGTCCCTGTTCAGAAGTTTTCTATCAAACTACAACTTACCTCTCTTCCATTTCCCTCTAGGACCAAGTAGAGCAAGTCTGCCCAGCTGCCAAATCTGACCTACTTCCTATACTCCTCAATCTCCCAGCTCCATGCTTTTGTTCCTGATGTTCCTTAGCCAGGAAGGTTCCACTTAATCAAATCTGCCTCTGAAAATCCCTTCTAGACTCAGCTCTAGAGCCACTATTTGGTTTCTCCAGCCCCTTTTATTGCTAGAGGAACTCTCCTAAGGTGATCCTGTATCTGCTTTGTAGTAATGAGGTGAGTGACTGCCATCTCCCCAACATATTCTCAGCCTGCAGACATTTACTAGCTGTGTGTATAATTCTCAGCAAGTCACTTCAGCCACTTCAGTTTCCAAAATTCATAAAATGGGTATAATAGGTACACTTATCTTCCCAGAATTGTGGGGATGATCGCTGCAAAGTGCTTAGCATAGTGCCTGGTACATAGCAAGTATTATTAAAAAGTTAAATGTTGTTGTTTTTGTTGTTTTGTGGAGTGGACTAGACCCTGAGATCTCTTCCACTAATCATTTCTGAAGGGAACCTTCTCGCTGCCCATGGAGTTTTTATCCTTTATAACTCTTGGAACAAGATGTGCCTGAGGTAGAATATGCCCATCTCGGTTCCTACTGGCAGTCTCCGTCAGGCACTGATGCTCGGTCCAGAAGTCATGACATCACTCTCTTATAACCCTCATCTGAAGTCTGGGCCAGACCCAGATTCAGCAGGGACTTGACTTGTGCTGGGAATGTCTCTGGCTGGCTTGGGTGGCAGCCAGGGCAGCTCTTAGGACAGAGCCTTTGTCTGATTCACAACATTCCTGCTTCTGATGTGGGTACCATTTTAAAAGAGAGAGGAAAGACTCCTTGGTGCTTTTGGAAGGGAGTTGGCTGGGACGGGTTATTTTTTAAAGTCCAGAACTGTGATTTCATGGGTGTGGGGAGCTCTTGGTAAGGAAACTCCCTTTTATGCAGCAAAGCAGAGGCTGTTCTGCAATGCAGGAGCCTAGAGAGGTTCCTGAAACCCTGAAAGGTTAAGTGACTTACTCTCCCAGGGTCAGAGACCCAGCTATAACTTATACCCAGACAATCACCATAACTCTGAGTCCTCCTATCCACTCCCTTTGCCTCCCAGAAAAATCACAGAACAAGGGATGTCAGAGCTGAGAGGGGCTTAGAACAGGGGATGTCAGAACTGGGAAGGGAATGTCAAGGATGAGAGGATCCTAGAACAGGGGATGTCAGAACTGGGAAGGGTATTAGAACAGAGAATGTCAGGGATGAGAGGGGCCTTAGAGCAGGGAATATCAGAGATGGGAAGAGTCTTAGAAGAGGAATGTCAAAGCTGGGAGGTGCATTAGAATAGGGAAGATTGTAGCTGGGAGGTTGCTTAGAAAAGGGGATGGAAGGTTGGGTTGGAAGGGGCCTCAGAAAAGGGAAGCTCAGAGCACAAAACATTACAAATGAATAGTTGCTGTCCCAAAGGGGGTATACAACTGCAGCAATAGCACTATTGGGTTTATATCCTAAAGACATAAAAAAAGGAAAAGAACCTATTTGTACAAAAATCAGATCTTTTTGTGGTGGCTAAAAATTGGAAATTCAGGGGATGCCCATCAGGGAATGGCTAAACAAGCTATAGTATATGATTGTAGCAGAATATTATTGTACTATAAGAAAAGAAAATCAGGATGATTTCAGAAACAACCTGGAAAGACTTACATGAACTAGTACAAAGTGAAATGAGCAGAACCAGGAGAGCATTGTACACGGTGATAGCAGCACTGTACAATGAAGAACTGTGAATGATTTGGCTATTCTCAGAAAGGCAGTCTCTGAAACATGTTATCCACTTCCAGAGAAATAACTGATATTGTCTGAATAGACTGATGCATGCTAATTTTTCTTCCTTCCTTCCTTCTTCTCTCTCTCCCTCTCTCTTTCTCTCTTTCTCTTACTTTCCTTCTTTTTTCCTCTTTTCTTTCTTTTTGAGTCTCTTGTACAAAATGATTAACGTGGAAATGTTTTGCATGATCACACATGTAGAACCTATATTTAATTGTTTACTCTATCAGGAGGGGAGGGAAGGATGGACAGAATCTGGAACTCAAACTTAAAACATTGTTCTAACATGTAATTGCTGGGAAAATATCATAAAATGAAAAAAAATGAATAGCTGCTCAGTGTATAGAATGTTTAAGTTAGAAGCTCCTTTTAATATATTTCTGCCTCCTTTCTTTGTTCAAAACCCTTTAATGACTCCCCATTGTCTAGTGAAGAAAAGCCCAGGCTTCTAAGTATGACATTCAAGTCCTTTCACAATTTGGTGTCTGCCTTGCCTTCAATAATCCTTTCATAAGTGCTTACAAACTAGACCACTTTAGGCATTCTGGATTTGAAGGCAGAGGACCTGGGTCCAAATACCAGGCAACTTGTCTGACTTCAGGTAGTCCCAGGAGTGACTACAGCATTGCTTCTCCTACTTCCTGTCATGGATGCTGTTGCCTCCCTGGTGGTACCAGGCTCACCCCAGATAGCTGGTGGGTAGAGACACTAGCAGAAGAGCAGCTGGCCAAAGAAAGTATGCATCTGATGCTTCTTCTTTAGGATGATATCTTATGTGGGATGGTGGAACAAATCCAGAAAGGATACTGCCTTGAGAGCCACATCTTGGGTTCTAGTCCTGACACTCCCCTTGTTGGGGTCCTTTGGGCCTTAATTTCTCATAAAGTACAGATGATGGATAGATTTAAGATTCTTTCCAGCTTTCATATTCTATGACAGAACATAACCCAGAATTATGGCGTCCCCAAAATTTATAAGTGAATGATACATTTGGGGTTCTGTCAATTATGGGCAGAGAAATAAGTAACTCACATGGGAGTTTTGAGAAAAAGTGACCAGACAGACAGAGACACAGAGAGAAAGAAGTGGACAGAAACAAAGAGAGAGACAGAGATAGAAGTGGAGACAGTCATAAACACACAGACCCTGGTACAGAAAGAGACATACATAGAGGGAAGGAGAGAGAGACACACAGAGAAAGACAGAGGTACACAGAGGGAGATCAATGATGAGTGTGGGCTAGCTTAGTCTAGGAGAGCTTTCTAGAGGAGCCTAGAGGCTCTAACCTTAACCTTGAAAAGTTGGAAAGGTTTGGGAAGAAGAAGGTCAGGATCAATTAATCACTGTACAATATCATATTCTCCTGGTTCTGCTCACTTCACTTCATTGCTATTCATACAAATCTTTACAGGTTTTTGTGTTTGAGTCTGGGCTTTTTGGTCTGTTTCCCACCCATAGTATTCTATCTCCCATCTCCACATTCTTGCACAGGCTACCCACTCCAGGAATGCCTCCCTGTTGACCCCGTTCCACTGGATCCCCTGTTTCACTTCTTTGTTGACCAGCTCAGGTATTGTCTTATCTTTGTACTATAACACTAAATTCATGCTGTTCCCCTTCTCCTGAAAACGTAAGCAATTTAAGTTCATTGAGAGACAGAAGGAGATGGGGTCAGACAAGTTAAACTATCCACACCACTATGACCACCAACTTTCCTCAGACCCCAGTGGATATAGCCCCTGGGGCTATATCCTGAACACCAAAACCTGGGAAATTAACAGTTTCCTTCAGACCATTGGATCTGCTTGCAGACCAGTCCCTGTAGCTACCACTGAGGATAGGAATAATTGGGGAGAAAAGGTCCACCTTCCTCATTGTCATCAACAACAGCTGTAGATCAACCAACAAGTAGATGAACACAGGAGACCAGGACTGGCAGCACCAGCCTCAGATTGCTAATCATACTTCCATTCCAGCTCTCTTATAACTATCACATAAGAAGGCAACTTCTGTAGAAAAGGGGACAATCAGCCCCACCAGCTGCCAACCCACTCTCTCCAGTTTCCCTCAGAAACAATGTTAAATCAAGGATTTAAATGGATTCTAGAGCAATAGAACCGACAAAAAATAGAGTGAAATATTTTTCCATTTTAAGATAACTTAGAAGGAATTTAGCAAAGGTCTGTCTCCCTTGGATAAAAGTGCAGCCCAATACAGATGATGCCCAGAAAAACCAGCAGGAGTTTTTATCCACAACATGGATCAGCAACTGACGCCCATCTGTTCTGGTACAGCAGGCCAGCTGAGAGGCCTCCAACTCCAGTGCAGCAGGCAAACCACCAATCCTGGAACCCTGGCACAATAGACACAATTTGGCTGGATCACCCCAACTCAGTGGACAAGACATCAGCACCTAAAGTCCTGGTGCGGAAAATCAGTGACTAGATCCTGAAGCTTGCAACAGTGCCCCCTGAATCCTAGGGGAGAGATAAACTTCAGAAATCACACACACACACACACACACACACACACACACACACACACACACACACAAAACCAGTAAAAGATGAGCAAAAATAAGAAAAGAGTCAACAACAATAGAAAAATAGGGCAGCAGAGAAAATCAAAACACAAACTCAGAAGAGGACAACACTGTCAAAATGTCTACATGTGAAATCTCACAGAGGGAAGTGAATTGTTCTCAAACTCCAAAAGTTCTCTTAAAGGAACTCAAAAAGATTTTAAAAATCAAATAAGAGAGATAGAACATAATTTGAGGAGGGAGAAGGAAAGGAGGCAAAAGGGGAAGGAGAAAGAGAGAGAGTCAATAGCTTGCAAAAAGGACAAAAATTGATTGAAGAAAACAATTCCTTAAAACATATAATTGGCCAAAGGATGGAGTGCAAGGAGAAAAAGCACTAAGGAAAACAACTCTTAAAAAGTAGAATTAACCAAATGGAAAAAGAGAAACAAAAGCTAATTAACCAAGGAAAACAATTTCTTAAAAATTAGAATCAGACAAGTAGAAGCTAATAACTTTATGAGACCTCAAGAATCAGTCAAACTAAAAAGAATGAAAAAAATTAAAAATGTAAAATACCTCACGGGAAAAACAACTGACCTGGAAAATAGATTTAGGAAAGATAATTTAAGAATTATTGGACTAGGGACAGCTAGGTGGTGCAGTGGATAGGGCACCAGCCCTGAAATCAGGAGGACCTGAGTTCAAATCTGGCCTCAGACACTTAACACTTTCTAGTTGTGTGACCCTGGGCAAGTCACTTAATCCCAATTGCCTCCACCAAAAAAAAAAAAAAGAATTATTGGACAACCTGAAAGTCATGATCAGAAAAAAAAAACCAGGGCACAATCTTTCAAGAAATTATCAAGAAAAACTGCCTAGATATCATAGAATAAACAGGTAAAATAGTAATAGAAAGAATACACTGATCACCTACTGAAAGAGATCCCAAAATGAAAACTCCAAGGAATATTGCAGCCAGATTCCAGAATTTTCAGATGAAGGAGAAAATGCTGCAAGTAATCAGAAGGAAATAATTCAAATATCAAGGAATCACAGTCAGGATTTAGCAGCTTCTATGTTAAAGGACTGGTGGGGTTGGAATATGATGTTTCAGAAGGCAAAAGAGATTGCAATACAATCAAAAATCAACTACCCAGCAAAACTGAGAATAATTTTTCAAGGAAAAATATAGACCTCTAAAGACATAGGAAGACTTCCAATCATTTCTGATTAAAAAAAAAACAAACATTAACTGAACAGAAAATTTGATCTTCAAACACAAGACTCAATAAGTGAATAAAAAGGTAAACAGAAAATTAAAAAATGGTATTTGAGAAGATTAAACTGTTTATTATTGTATTTGTAACTCTTGAAAACTCTATTTTATTAGGTCAATTAGAAGGAACCTATATAAACAGAGATTGTGGGCATAAGTTGACTTTAACATGATGATATAAAAAATTAAGAGGTAAAAAAATGGATTGTGCTGGGAGAAGAGGAAAGGAGGAGGCAGAATGGAGTAAATTACATGACATGAAAAGGTTCAAAAGACCTATTACAATAAAGGAAAAGGAGGGGAGCAATGTTTGAATCTCATTTTCATCAGATTTGGCTCAAAGAGAGAATAACATACACACTTATTCAAGTATAGAAATTTTTCTTACCCTATAGGGAAGTAGGGGGGAAAGAGGGAAGAAAAGGGAGGGATGCTGATAGCGGAAATAGCAGACTGAATGAGGTGGTAGAAGCAAAATACTGGTGAGGAGGGACAAGGTGAAAGGAGAAAGAAAAGTATAATCAGGGAAGAAAATAGAATGGAGGGAAATACACAGTTAGTAATCATAGCTATGAATGTGAATGGAATGAACTCTCCCATAAAATGGAAATGGATAACAAATTGAATTAAAAATCAGTATCTTACAATATGTTGTGTACAAGAAACATTTGAAGCAGAGAGCTACACACAGAGTAAAGATAAAAGGTTGGATCAGAATACATTATGCATTAACTGAAGTAAAAAAAAAGCAGAGGTAGCAATCCTAATCTCAGATAAAGCAAAAGTAAAAATAGATCTAATTAAAAGGGGAAAAGATGGAAACTGCATCTTCCTAAAAGGCACCACAATGAAGTAGTATCATTACTAAACATACATATATCAAGTGGTATAGCATTCAAATTCTTAGGAAAATTAAGTGAGGTACAGAAAGAAACTATACTAGAGGGGAAGTTCAACCTCCTGCTCTTAGAACTAGATAAATCTAACCACAATATGAACAAGAAAGAAGTTATGTCGATGAATAGAATTTTAGAAAAAATAAGATATAATAAACTGCTAAAGAAAATGGAATGGGAGTAGAAAGAAAATCTTTTCTCAGAAGTACAAGGCACCTATGCAAAAATTGACCATATTTTAGGGCATAAAAACCTAACAATAAAATTCAGACTGGTAGAAATATTAAATGCATCCTTTTCATATCATCAAACACAACATATAAAATAAAGAACATTGGGAAGACATTAAAAGTTCATTGAAAACTAAATAATCTAATCCTAAAGAATGAGTGGATCAAACATCAAAGAATAGAAATAATAATTTCATCAAAGAGAGTGACAATAATGAGACAATACAGCAAAACTTATGGGATGCAGCCAAAATATTTCTTAGAGGAAATTTTATAACTCTAAGTGCTTACATAAATTAAATAAAGAGCAGATCAATGAATTGGGCATGCAACTAGAAAAGCTAGAGAAAGAACAAATTTTAAAATTTCAATTAAATACCAAATTAGAAAATATAACATTCAAGGCCATAGTTTTATTCAGACATTTTCCAATTGATGGGCATGCATTTAATTTCCAGTTTCTTGCCACTACAAAAAGGATTGCCACAAACATTTTTGCACCTGTGGGTCCCTTTCCCTTCTTTAAGATCTCTTTGGGATCTAAGCTCAGTGGAAAGATATTATTTTATAGAGCTAGAAAAATAATAAAGTTCATATGGAAAAGTCAAGAATATCAAGGGAATTAATGAAAAATAATAATGCAAATAAATGCGGCCTCGCTATACCAGATCTAAAACTATAGTAGAAAGTGGAAGTCATCAAGACTATTTGGTATCTAATAAATAGAATGATAGGTCAGTGGAATAGGTTAGTACCCAAAGAAGTAAATGACTATAGAAATCTACTGTTTGATAAACCCAAAGATTACAGTTTATGAAATAAGAATTCACTATTTGACAAAAACTGCTGGGAAAACTGAAAAATAGCATGGCAGAAACTAGAAATAGACCAATATTTCACACTATATACCAAGATAAGATCAAAATGGGCACATGATTTTGAAATAAGGGTGATACCATAAGTAAATTAAGAGAACAAATAATAGTTTACAGATCTACAGAGAAGGGAAGAATTTATGACTGAACAAGAGATAGAGAACATTATCAAATGCAAAATGCATAATTTTGGTTACATTAAATTAAAAAGGTTTTGCACAAAACAAACCAATGCAACCAAGATTAGAAGAGAAGCAGAAATTTGGGAAACAATTTTTATAGCCAATATTTCTGATAAAGGCTTCATTTCTAAATTATATAGAGAATTGATTCAAATTTGTAAAAATATAAGTCATTACCCAAATGATAAATGATCAAAGAATATGAACAGGCAGTTTTCAGATGAAGAAATTGAAGCTATAATGAAAAAAATACTTTAAATCAGTATTGATTAGAGAAACACAAATTAAAACAACTCTAAGGTGCAAGCTCACACCCATCAGATTGGTTAATATAACAGAAAAGAAAAATAATGTTTGGGAAGTTGTGGGAAAATTGGAACACTAATGTATTGTTGGTAGAGATGTGAATTGATCCAACCACTCTGAAGAACAATTTAGAACTATTGCCAAAGAACTATAAAATTGCACACTCTTTAACCCAAAAATAGCACTACTGGGTCTGTATCCCAAGGAGATCATTAAAAAGGGAAAAGGAGCCATATGTACAAAAAATATTTATAGTAGCTTTTTTGTGGTGGCAAAGAAATGTAAATCGAAGGGCATGCCCATCAATTGGGGAATGGCCCAACAAATTGTGGTATACGAATGTAATGGAATAGTATTGTGCCATGAGAAATAATGAGTAGGTAGATTTCAGAAAAAAAACCTGCAAACTTACAAGAACCGATGCTGAGTAAAGTGAGCACAACCAAGAGAGCACTGTACACAGTAATG
The DNA here is from genome assembly GCF_902635505.1 of Sarcophilus harrisii. Taxonomy (NCBI): domain Eukaryota; kingdom Metazoa; phylum Chordata; class Mammalia; order Dasyuromorphia; family Dasyuridae; genus Sarcophilus; species Sarcophilus harrisii. The sequence goes on along the minus strand of NC_045430.1, from coordinate 7,929,091 downwards.
CCGACATTATGTTATAATCAAATATGAACTGATTCTTCTTAGCTCTTCTTAGCAATACAATCATCCAAGACAATTCCAAAAGGCTCAAGCTGGAAAATGCTCATCATATCCAGAGAAAAAACTATGAAGTCTGAATGTAGATTGAAATAGTATGCTATTTTATCTTGTTGTTTTTTTCTTTCCTGTGGTTTTCCCCTTTTATTCTGATTCTTCTTTCACAACATGACTAATGTGAAAATATGTTTAATGTGACTATACCGCTATAACTTGCTTTAGATTGTCTTGGGGAAAGGGTAGCAGGGTAAGGGAAAGAGGGAGAAAAAGTTGGAACTTAAAATCTTATAAAATGAATGTGGAGAACTTTCTTTACATGTAATTTAAAAAATATTAAGTGGAAAAATAAATAGTATTAGGTGGAAAAAAAAGATGAGGCCTTACCATCTGCTTTGCCTCTGCCCTCTAAGGACTAAGGGGCCTTCCCGTGTGACTTACAGCTAAACCTTTTCTATGCAATAGCTTTTCCTTTGGAATAGGAACTCCTGAGAGTACTCTACTATTCTACTTTTCTTTCTATGTCTTTACTACTTTGCACAGTGCTTAGCACATAATAAACACTTAAAATGCTTCATTCAAAGGTAGGAATTATTTCCTTTCCCCCTTTATATCTTCAGGTTGGAATAAAGAGCCTGCATAGAAGATTGTTTAATAAATGTCTATGAAGTGAATAAATGAAGAATGAGGAGTTGCCTTCATATGGAATCTTTTTGAAAGATGATTATTTTAGAAAAGTCACTGATTCTCCTTGGCCTCAGTTTCCTTCTCTGTAAAAATAAGGGAATGGGCTCCATAGTTTCCAAGGTCCTCTAAACCTGAATTCTAAACCCAGCATTTATTGTAATGCTTATCCATTTTTATTTGGGGCTTCATTAGTAGGGAGAATTCTTAAGAGATCTTTCTCAGATACAATTGCATCTGCTGAATAGTAAAGTCTTAGAGCAGGTATGCTAACCTGAGCTCTGTGAACTTAGGTCACAAATTATAGTCCAGTAGAGTTGGCTTCCCTTGTAATCCTATTTGTTTTATTCATTTCACATGATACTAAGATGGGGTCCATGAGCTTTACCAGATTAAATGCCCAATGGGATCAGGACACAGACAAGGTTAAGTTTAGAAAGATTGCATAGGAGGCACTTAATAAAGGAATAATAAAGGGTGGTTATTTCTGTGCATGATGTATTCCCCCCTACCACCATTTGACCAAAATCTCTATGAGGGTATGCAGTGGCTGCCCCATAAATGCTTGCACTGCATGAAAGGAAGCTGAAAATATAATACTCTCACCTGGTCAGGTCATTCTAAGATAAGATTCCCTGCAGGTGTCATATTTTTGAACTTTCTATAGGAAAACCTAAAAGAGAAAACTAGGACCTAAGCACTGGGAAGTTGGCAGTGGGCATCTTTATTAAGACTCTAAAATGACAGGAGCCACCAGGGTACTTGGTGCCAGCCAGTGTCTGTTCAGGTTGTCCTATGGCATGGGGGAGGGAAGCAGCAGAGAACAGCAGGTGAGGAGGAAGCCCAGCAGCAGGAGCTGAGGAGGCAGTTCTGAGGACTCTGTTTGGTTTTATAATTGGATCCTTCGATATATGTATTTTAAGCACACAGCATCAGAACCACGGGGAGGCGGCAATGCATCCTCAGGAGAGCTGGTTAAGTCCATCTAGGAGATCTAGCTTTAGAAGCAGTGATGGCACCGGGGCAGGGCCAAACAGGTGTCCCCACCCTCAACTGCAACAGTTGCTGCTTAAATATGGCCAAAAATCTGAATGTTAACAGCAGAACAGGCTTGGGGAGACATGATTTCTCCTGTGTGGATCCCTCCCATTCATTAGCTGGCATGGATCCCAACCTCCTCATACCTTAGTAGGTGGAATCACACATAATTGTGACCAAGCAAATCTGGTGACTGAGCTGACCTTCTGGTGAGCCGGGACTGTTTCCAGACAACAGACATACAGTCTGTCACTTGGCCTGGGCCTGATGCCCATCTAGCTTGGTAGGATTCCCCCCAGTTTGTGTTCTGGGGCCACAGCTTGGAGAACCTGGGGTCAGCATCACATCACAATAAGAAATCAGAGAATGCCATCAGCAGACGAGTCATAATAAGAGCTGGTTTCTATAGAACTCTTTTTAGTGACTAAACAGAAGAATGGATTTAAAGAAGGAAATCATCAGATCATTTGGTCCCACTTGTTCAATTTACAAGTGAAGAAATTGAAACCTGTAGGTTATCCTGGGAGCTTCTCAAGGGTATAAACTAGTCCCTAGTAATCATTCTCTGCCCCAGTACCATGGCCAGCACCAGCCCACAGCACTTAATGAATCTTTCCTTATCACAGGCTCAGAAGACCATTGGTCAAGAGCTGGAAGAACATGAGAAGCCAAACTCCTACTTTTTATTTTTTTACAGATAAGGAAACTGAAACTGAGAATAGTTAGCTTACCCAGGTTCACACAGTTAAGTAAATATGTGAGGTAGGAATTGCACATGAATGAATATTCATTCATTCAATTCAGTCAATTCAGTCAATACTGACTTCAAATCCAGTGTCTACTCAAGACACCATACTGCCTCAGCCAAGGCCACACAGGCAGTAAAGTCAAAGCTGGAATTTAAACCTGGGTTCCCTTGATGGCAAGTCAGAAGCTTTGGATCTGAGACATTACTTTGCCCTTTATTGGTTGTGTGTTCTTGGGCAAGGATAACCTCTCTCTGCCTCAATTTTTCATCTGTAAAATAAATATAACAGGAATTTTCTTTCTGACAAAGAAGTTTTGAGACAAACCACTTTGTAAACTATAAGGTTTATAGAAATGTGTGCTAAGAAAACCTATCCATACCTCTTAGCCTGGCATTCAAGGCTCCCTATAATCTGGCTAAAACTTACCTTGGGAAATAATGAATTGACTACTAGGTACAGAGTCAAGAAGACCTGAGTTCAAATCATTTATCCCCTTTATCTCAGTTTCGTCACTTATGAAATGAGCTGGAGAAGATGACAAATCACTCTAGTGCCAAAAAAACTCTCACAGAGAGTTAGACATGATTGAAATAACTGAATAATAACAAAAACCTGCTTTTCCATTTTATTTCACATCCCACGTCTATCCATGTGCTCTAAGCTTTAGAAAACTGGACTACTCATTATCCCTAAGGCACATCCCATGTTTCCTGATTCTGTCTTTATTTACTGCATTACTCATTCCAGCATGTCTTCTGCCCTCCAAATTTTAAAAATTATATACAATAGTGAATATCCAGTACCATCTTGCCTCCCCCAGATCTTCTCTGATCATCCAAGGGGATCTTTCCCTCCTAGACCCTTTGCCTAGAGGCACGTTCTGTTTTGTTTTTGAATTATTGGTGCATGTGCCTTATTCCTCACAACTAGACTGCAAGGTCTTGGAAGGTAGGACTTCGCTGACCTCTGCCTCTTCCAATTCTCAGAATAGGATTGTATAAAATAGATGTTTAATGAATGTTTGCTGAGGTCAATTAATTTTTGAATAAATCTAGGGGAGTCAGGTATCATTTTAGAAGAACCTTCAAGTACAAAAGCTCTTGAATAAGTTTGGAAAAATTAACATTCATTCATTCATTAAGTAACATTTATTTGCTGTGTACAGAACCCAATGTTGGGTGCTGGGGGGAGAGAAAAGGTGTCGATATGACAGAATCCTTGCTTATAGGGAATTTGCTGATTATTAGGGGATAAGGTACAGATAATTAACTTTATGATCCACCATGATGATAAGTGCATGGGAGAAGGGGCAAAAACAAAGTGTTATGTGAGTGAGGATTGAGAAAGAAGGTTCAAAAAAGGGAATTAGGACAGGTTTCCTAGAGGAAGTGATGGTTGAGTTGGTTACTTGAGGAAGATTTTGCACCTCTGGTACCAAGTTGTTTATTTTCTTCTTTTTTCTTCCTTCTAGAACTCTCATTTCCTTTCTCATTCTTTTCCCTATAGCTCTAATTTCATTTAGATAGCCATTTAAACATTCTTATTTTATTTCTTCCATATCTTTGGCATGCATATGAATTTCTTTGAGGTTTTGCTTATAAATGATATAGTTATTTTCTTCTGGGTTTGTTTCATGAGATTCTCTATCCCCATATTTTGTTATAATTGATGTTATCTTCTCTTGAATCATTTCTTTGTTCATTTCTCTAGCCTGACTTCTTGAATTGGGACTTTGCATTGGGGCCATCCACTGTGTTCTTTTGGAAAGAATAATGACACCTTCTCTGATACTTCTCTATATTATTTGGAGTCAAAGTAATGAACACTGAATTTTTCAAAGGCATCAAAAGCATCTGAGGAATATCCTGCACTTTAAGCTATCTAAGTAGAATACTTTGATTGAACACACTGATTATTTCCCTGAAAGTTTATGCCTCTCTCGAAGGATTTTGGAACCCTCATTTAGAAATAGGAAAACAGCTGATGGCTCCAAGAACCCTTAAATAGACCTCTCATCTAGGTTCCTTGGTTTATACTCTCATGTCCTTGCCCTTGACATACAACTTCAGGTTCTACCCTTCCCTAACTTACCTCTAGTCCTTGCATTGGAGAGCTTCCATGAGCTATACTCTTAAGTTGGATTTTCTGGCTAGATCCCTTTCTCAATGTCCATAGGCACATGGTTCTGTCTTTGTTTGGGATTAGTCTGGCAAAATGCACTTATTGGAGTTTCTCCTTTGATTTCTTGATCATTTATCAGTCCAATGGTCTTTTAAGAACTCTTGCTGGAGTATTTCTACTGGGCTTATATCCCAAAGATATCTTAAAGGAGAGAAAGGGACTCACATGTGCAAAAATGTTTGTGGCAGCCCTTTTTGCAGAGGCAAAAAATTGGAAATTGAGTGGACGCCTATCAGTTGGAGAATGACTGATTAAGTTACGGCATATGAATGTTATGGATATTATTGTTCTATAAGAAATGATCAGGAGGATGATTTTAGAGAGGCTCGGAGAGACTTACATGAACTGATGCTGAGTGAAATGAGCAGAACCAGGAGATTATTGTACACGGCAACAGCAATATTATTTTATGATGATCAATTCTATTGGATATGGGTCTTCTCAACAATGAGAGAATTCAGGCCAGTTCCAATGATCCTGTGATGATGAGAGCCATCTAGAATTTTCACTTCTTTTGTTGTTTGCTTGATTTTTATTTTCTTTCTCATTTTTCTTCCTTTTTGATCAAATTTTTCTTGTGCAGCAAAAAATTGTATAAAAATGCATGCCTATATTTGATTTACATATATTTTTTACCATGTTTAACATATATTGAATTACATTACTTGCCATCTAGGAGAGGGATGGGAGGAAGAAGAGGAAAAATTGGAACACAATGATTTGCAAGGGTCAATAAAGAAAAATTATCGTTGCATATGTTTTGAAAATCAAAAGCTTTGGGGCAGCTAGGTGGCACAGTGAATAGAGCACCAGCCCTGAAGTCAGGAGGACCTGAGTTGAAATCTATTGTCAGATACTTAACACTTCCTAGCTGTATAACACTGAGCAAGTCACCTCATCCCATTTGCCTCAGCAAAAAAAAAAAAAAAAGGAAAAGAAAAAGTTTCAATAAAAAAAAAACCTTGGTGGAGTAATATGGAAAGATCTGGCCTTTTATGCTTACTTTTATTCAGTCACCTTGATGAGAGTGTCTCAGCATTTGAGTTTGGCTTTAAAATCTCCTTACTATATATTTAATAATCAAATCTAAGTCAAATAATTGCACACAAAAGAAATAAAATCTTACCTAAACCTTCAACATTTAGCAAAATGGGATCAAGTGAATTAACAGACCACAAACAAAATTACTCTGTTCTCAAGTGTATTAGAAGCTCTGCTACATTAAGACCTGTTTTCATTACACACACACACACACACACACACACACACACACACACCCCAGACACGATGCATCTACAAATGTGTAGTTGTTCTCTATGTATACAGTTCTGCTTCTGCTGATTTCACATTTCATCACCTCATTTAAGTGTTATTTGAATTAGGCTTTGAAGAAAGAGTGAGGAAAGGCATTCTAGGCATTGGGAACAGAGAGTAAAGGCTTTGGTTTGGTCATGTTAATTTTCTCTATATGTGTGACTCTCTAGACAAGGGGACAAATCATTGTTTCTGGTGCAGATTCAACAATATCCAATTAATATGTGTTTCCTCCTACTTTTCCCTATAGCTAAGTATTATCCTTTCCTTACTGTTGATATATCTGCTAGGCTCAGGTTCTAGATTCAATGCCTCTTCCTCCAGGGAGCCTTCCCTGATCTCCCTCCTTGCTTCTCCCAATCAGAAGTGATCTCTTTAAACTTTTAAAATACAATTCTTTGTTTGTTCTTCTCTTCAGACACATAATCTAATTTTGCATTCTGAATGTATGTGTTTGTGTGTATGTGTATATTTATCCTTGTAAAACCACAGATTCCTTGAGGGCAGGAATTGAATCTTATCTATCTTTACTTTGCATCTTTATATTCATATTTCTTCCTCAGCACCTAGCTTGTCATTCTGAACTTGGTAAGTTCTTAATCTATATTTGTTTAAGAAAGAAAGGATGGAAGGAGAGACATCTTAGGAAGATTACTGAAGAAGGGGCATGAAAGATGCACTCGAGGGGAAAGAAATTGGAGGTGAGGAGATCCTGGTAAGTCAATTATTCATTCAACATTTATAAGTATCTACTAAGTACAGAGAATTATGCTAGCCATAAGGGGAGATAAAAAGAATCAGGATTTAGATGAGAAAAAAAATGTTAGTAAAAGCAAACCCATTCACCCACTTCTCAAAAATAAACAACTCTTCCCCCTCCCCACCAAAAAACAAACTGAAACTCTAACAGGAAGTCCTTAGCCTTATAACCACAACCTCATCTCTAGCTCCTGCGGAGCAGGTAAGGTCTCTGAGGATGACAAGAGCTGGCCAAGGTGCTGAACACCAGGGTCTTTTGGGGACCCAAAGTGTTGCCAGAACTTCTCTACAAGAGTACTTTAAATATCTCTCCAGCGACCCCTGATTCCCAAGCAGTCTAAGCTTTCTCCCAAGAAGTGTGGAATTTCAGGTTCTTTTCCCAAATCAGTTCACAGTTGCAAAAATAAACCAGCCCTACTGAGCCTTTTGTGCGATGACAGGGAGTGAATGTGGGCGCCGAGTACAAGGGGGAAGGAAAAAAGAATCAGATCCCCAAATAGAGATGGGCAGATCTGTGACACCAAGGATGAAGGCCAGACCTTTGGGCATCCTGCTGACCTTATACCCCTATACTTGCTAATAATTGGGCTCAGTATCATTGTAGTAAAAGTCTAGAAAATAACCCCAATTCCATCTAGAGCACTTTTAAGGTTTACAATAACCACCCCCCACATCCTAGACCACCATGGAACTTAAGACTGCTACTCTACAGATACAGTCTACTTAGCACAGCCAATGGAGAAAAGACCAATGTTCAGGAAGACTTCATTACTCCCACCTAGACCATGAGGCCTTGGAAATCAGGATCTTACTGATTTCAGTCTCCTTCAGCACTGGTAACCTAAGCTTAAATACACCCTGGCTGGGAGACCTGAGGCAATTCACTAAGGGGCTTCTCAAGGCCAAATTTTCAAAACTAAAAGTCTCAGGGCATTGGTTGTTCTTCTGAGATGGAGAAAGCTTCTCATTGGGAGCTGCCTTCAATAATTTTATAGAATGACAGGGTCTTCAGATGGTTCTTTTATAAACAACAAAGCCCAGGGGTTCAGAGACATCGACGTGCCTAATCATATAATTGGTGAGTGTCAAAGGAGTGATTTGAATCCAGGTCTTCTAACTTGGTACCAGTATTCTTTTCATCATAAAAGAAGCTTAAGCTTCTTTCAGGAAAAACAAAAACAAAAACAACCACATTTGCAAGGCTCCAACTATAATTAGGATGTCCTAGTTCATCTCTCCAAACACATCTAGGATTATAAACCCCAGGTGATACGCCTATACACAGTCACCTTGTACCTTGGTCAGAATAAAGGAGTTCTTGCAACATGAGAAGGCTTGTTTGTGAGTCAAAGACCTACACAGGTTTCACCTCAGTTGTGATGCTTAATGTCTATATGATCTGGGTAAGTCAATGTCATTCTCAAGCCTCGATTAATTTCCCTGTAAAAATGGAGAAAACAATACTTGCATAAACTGTGCTGTGGGAGGTTGTTGTGAAGATGCAGTGAAATAATGGGCTGAGGGATGCTTCCTAAGGTTTAATGGAGGGGGTAATGTCAGCCCCTTTTATCATCATAACATTGACAGTCAATCAATTGACAAGAATTTATTGAGCCCCTAGAGCAAATTACTCAACTTGGTTCCTCATATGTAAAATAAGCTGGAGAGTGAAATGACAAACCACTCTGACAAGAAAATCCCAAATAGGGGCAGCTAGATGGTGCAGTGGATAGAGCACCAGTCCTGAAGCCAGAAGGTATCTGGTTTCAGACACTTAACACTTCCTAGTTATGTAACCCTGGGCAAGTCACTAAACCCCAATTGCCTCAGCAAAAAAGAAAGAAAATCCCAAACGGGGTCACAAAGAATCAAAGAGAACTGAGATGAATGAACAGCAATAGCAAAAATATGCTAAGTGCTTCCTGAGCGCTGGAAATATAAATAAATATAAATAACAATATTGGTGGTGACAATTAACATTTATGTAATACCTACTATGTGTTGGGGTTAGGCTCTTACTACTACTATTACCAACAACAACTAGCATTTATATAGTGCCTATTATGTTCCAGATACTGTTCTGGGTGATGGGGATCCAACTACTACTACTATTTGTATAGCACCTACTATGTGCCAGGCATTGTGCTGAACACTTTGTAAATATTTTCTCATTTGATAGTCATAGGGTCAATAGAGGCTAAGTGACCTGCTTAAGATTACATAGCTAGTGTCCAAGGCTGAATTTGCACTTAGACCTTCTTGACTGTGGGTCCAGTAGTCTATCCATTGTGTCACCTAGATGCCCCAAAGTCAAAGGTTTCTGACATCCATGATCCTCTAGGACGTTCAGGACTGGGCCCAGTTACCTTCCCAGAATCCATGTAGAGAATAAATGTAGAGTTTAATACTGGATAATTCAGACTTAGGCTTTCTGTTTCCCTTCTTCTGCATGTGCAGAAACCTTCCTGATTTTGCCTTCCCAGAAAAGCTCCTTTTTGAAAGGCAATATGATCCAGGAGAAAGAGCTCTGGTCTTGGAGCCTAAATCCCTAGATTCAAGTCTCTGCTCCAAATGTCATTAGCTCTATGACCTTGGATACATCATTTCTCCTCTTCTTGTCTCGATTTCCCGATCTATAAAATGGATTGAAGGAGTGAATTATGCTTGCATTACTACCTCACAGAGTGGTTGGTGAGCCTCTAAACTTAAGGGGCTGTGGCAGCAATATCTGTTATTATCATGTTAGACTCTCATCTAGTAGACCCTCTAACAGAAGAAAACTTCTAAAAAACCTTTTGATCTGTTGAATCTGGAGTGGCTGCCATTTGTTGTGCTTATTTATAATTCACTTATTTAAGATTCAGGACAGCCATCATCTATGCTACAGAATAACTTGCATATGGAAAAGGCTTGCTCCTCCTGATGGACCTTCCCCCCCAGCTCCAACCTCTTTTTAAAAGCTGTGACCCTGCCTGCCTTTATCTAAGGTTTCAATAGCAGGCCTTCAGGCTATCTAAATGAAGGCTGCCTAGCACCCTGTGAGGCCCTTATCCATTTTCTCAAGTCAGAAACAATCAAGCTTGTGGAAACTGTTAGTGATAAGCTAAATGACTGACTTAAAATAATAAAAATCAGATGGGAGTAGAGACTTAACTACTGTATTCACTCTTATGCTTAGAGGTGAAGAACTGGGACTGAGACTAGGTCAACAACCACTATGAAAATCCATCCCTTCCATTTGGGAGTCTTCAAAATCCATTCCTAAGAAATATTCTGATGAAGTGGAACAAACCTTGGCGGCAGGAGACCAATATGAATCCAACTGAGCATTCATAAGTTTCTGTCTAAGATAAGCTTGAGGAGGATCCATACATTGTTAAGCTGATCTCATCTGAGTAACTATACATTTCATTGAGCAGTATTTCAACTAATTGATGAAAAATCTGTATTAATTTCATCATTTTTCACAAAGAGAAACATAAGAGGATTTCTAGTTTTACAATGAATCTTTCATCCATTAGTAACGTGCATTTGATATCTTCCAGAACAGTGCCAAACATTTTTAATCAGCCTGTCTTCTTGCTTTATGCTTTGGTGCAATGAATAAATGAATGAGTGAATAAATACATGAAGAATGATTAAGTGATTGAATGAGAGTGAAAAGATAAAATGAGTGTGTGTATGACTGTTGTTTGTCCTTTGTTCTTGAAGAGGACCATGGCCTCAGGATGCCATGACATGCAAATGGCTCGGATTTAAATGAGGGAGGGTTGTGCATAGCCACCAGCATCTCTTTCTCCTCCAGAGCCATCTGGGCCCAATGGCCAGATATAGATCAGGAGGAGTGGAGATGGCCCTGAATGCAGTGGGAGACCTTGGCCCTTTTAAGCTAAGATATTAACGGGTGTCAGTTTTGGATGAAGAAATGAATGAACAAGCAAATGAGTGAGCAAATAAGGAAGTGAAGAAAGAAATAAATAAGTGAAAAATGAATGAGTGAAGGAATTAATAACTGAGTAAACGAACAAGTGAATGAATAAGCAAACAGGGAAATGAGTAAACAACAGAATGAGTGAACAAATGAATAACTGGAATCTGTTTTAAATCCTTCAGGAAAGATTAATTTATAGAATATCAGAACCCCCAAAGTTAATTTGGAAGGAACCCAGATATCATCTGACTAGTCAATCAAACAATGGACAAAACCATGTGCTGGTGATTGCCCAAACTCCTCATTTATCTATAAACAAACAGGGACCTACAGAAAAGAATGCATATGTGGTAAGGAGAAGACTTTCTTACTCCAATTTCAAATCATTTCCCCTTTGTCACACTGACTACAATTGAATATGTTGTATTTATTTACACACACCAACACACATGGAGGCAATGAGTAGATTCAAGGAAGTTTGTAAACTTGGAAGGGGAAAAAAAGACATCATTATCTACACTAACCTCTAATGGAAATCTAGCATTTCTTTCGATTATGAAGACAACATACATTATGAAAAATGTTAAAAATCTCTCAATAAACCATGGCATTTGGCAAATCAGGCAGCCACCTCTCAGAGAAGTCTAAAGTAAATGGGACTCAACCATCCTAATCCTTGGAAGACCCAAAGTCTAGAATCCAAGTTTGAATTTGGAGAACAATCCCTCAAATCTGCATGCCAATTTCATGGGTCAGCTAAGAGCTACATCTTGCTTGATTTTAGAAGTATTTTAAAACATCTAATCTTACTGCACCCAGGAAAAATTAGGAGGCAAAGAAGGAAGAAAGAGAGAGCAGCAAGATAAATTAGGCCCAGCAAGAAAATGACAACAAATCTGTTTCCATTTAGCAGAACAACTCTCGTCAATGCTGACTTCCTCAGAATGCCGCGTGCCGGGTCCCAGTTTGCGTTTTCTAAGGTTACTGCCATCCTTGGCACTCTGTGGGTTTTGTAAATTCCATTTCCAAGTGTATTATCGGCAAGTACCAGGCATTTGGAAGTCACATGCCAAACACAATTAAGGCAGACAGTTCCTCTTGGGCATTTATTCAGCTCAGGTTTCCATTTCTGTGTCCATGGGAATTCCATTGTCCACCACAAAATAGCTATACTTGAATTCACATCAGAGATCTTCCAGTAACTATTTAGTCTCTACCCTTGCTCTTAGAATGATGGGGTTGGACTATAAAATTTCTCAAGTTCCCTCCATCTCTGACATTGTATGAGATCTTGTTATATGGTACTGGCTATGTGGCGTCCCTTCCCTAGTCTCAAGTAGCTCATCTGTAATGGAAATCACCATACTTGCTGTTAGATTTTGAAAAGATGACATCTTTGTGCCAAAGTGAAGAGGGTTTATTACTGCCTGTGGTACAAGTTACCCCATGAGTTATAAAAGAAAATGTCAGTGTTTTCCTGATGTTAGCAGTTGGTAGAATAGATGAAGATGGAAGCCTACCCCTGAGTGTTTGTGACACTGTGTCAAGAATGGCGTATAAAGTGGGCAGAGAATGGAGTATGTGTCAGATTTGGAGTGACATGTGCGAGATAGAGTGTTACTATTATATACAAGGTAAAGGAATGTGGGTCAATCTATGTGGGTATGAAGGTGGTTGTCATTTTGGATAACATCCTGGGATTGTTTCTTAGGTGTTTCTCTTGTCTAGTGAGTCATCAAAAGACCACAGTTGGAATGACCCCACTGGGGAGGTCATTAAGTGTGTTTTAAACCCTTAATTTTACAAACGAGGAATCAAAGTCTGGAGACTGTAGTGATTTGAACCAAGATCATATGGATGATGGCTGAGCCAAGGATGAATTCAAACCCATCATCTGATCGATTCCAAATGAAGTTTTCTTACAACTGTACTATGCCCTATAGGGCTAATCAATCATGCCAGAACTGGGTCAACAAAACTCCTGCCATACTAGAATCATTCTGCATGAATGGTATGGGATCCACTCTGCCCCAGTCCCATCAGACAAAAGTGGTTACCTGCTTCCATGTACTGTCTCACTTCTCGATTATCCTCAGACTCTTCAAAGGGATGTTGATCCCAAATCTTCTAGGACCCATGCCTGAAAATCTTATGAAATGTACCCTCAAATTTTAGAGCATCTACAGATCTGACAACTGACCTTACCCCCATTATGATCCACACACTTTGTGTCAGTTATTTTTAATCTGCACACATTGTAACCCTAACAAAACACCTTCTTGCCTTATCTCAAAACAGTTGGCTCCAAGCTCCAATTAACCCTCCTCTTCTTGTCTTCTATGTCCTCCTTCTTCTATGTCCTATATCTTCTATGTCATATAGCTTCTCTTTACACAACTCTTGACAATGCCCAGGGACAAGTGTGGCAAGAAAGCTTAGTGTTTTCCAGCACAGACTACAAGTTAGTGAAAAGTTTATTCCATAATTTATTATACTCCTAGGAAAGGAGAAGGAAATTGGCACACAGAAAAAATGTGGCTTTGCTTCTGAATGCAAGCCATATCCCACAAGAACAATAGTAAAGGAAGGCAAAACTAAAGAAACTGCTGAAATGGAGACAGATTCCAAAATAACAGTACTTATGTCAAGAAGGAAAAATACAGGACTTCTATCTTGTTGCCATGGGGCCGGTTTCAACTATATCTACATCTTTGATCACCAGCATCTATAGAGATCATCCTGCCTGGGGTGGGGGGAAGAGAGAGACAACAGGTGTGGGGATGGAGCTAATGGGTCCTGTCTTTTTGATACCTCTGCAAAGGCAACTTCACACATTAGAAGGACAGTGCTGGATAAATTGATGCCCTAAGTGTCATAGGATTAGGAGATGATGCCATGCCCAGAGTCACTTGGCTCAGATATTAAATCAGGACTTCAATCGTGAGAACTCTTAGCTGATTATGAAATATGCACATCATGGATGACAAGATCTCCTCATCAGCCATATAGTCATGGTGAGTAATGACTGACTTGGGGACCCGTGAAGCAGAATGTAGATAAAACTTATTTTCTTGCCTACTTGCCTATTGGAAAGACAGATGACTGTGAGTACATTACCCAAAAACTGAGCAAATGTGTCCATGATCCTGTGATTATGAGTGTGAGAATTGGAAAGGACCACTGAGATTGTCAAGTCCAACCAGTGTATTATACATATGAAGAAATGGAGGCCCAGAGTCCAAGTAGACTTAGTCATAGTCAAACAGCAATGATCATGCTAGATGCTGGTTGTCTCCCATACCTGTCAAATACATGCTCCTCCCCTTTGCATAGGAGATTTCCTAAGATAGGTATTTCATAAATAAGTAGGTACTTGAGAAATGCTTGTTTCTTGATTGATTGCTGAATGGGATTTGGACTCAGGTTTCCAATGCTCTTTCTAGCACCATCACCCCATACTGCCTCCATATATGTGCACTCATTGTGGTTGTTCAGCCATGAAGTACCCCTTCAAAAAAACAGGCACACACCACAGGCCTACATTTGGAGTGCATGAAGGGCAATCCCATCTCATGAATTAGTGACATTAGTGATCAGAGAAATGCAAATTAAGACAATTCTATGATACCACTACACATCTCTCAGATTGACTAAGATGGCAGGAAAAGATAGTGATGAATGTTGGAGGGGATGTGGGAAAACTGGGAGACATACATTGTTGGTGGAATTGTAAAAGGATCCAACCATTCTGGAGAGCAATTTGGAACTATGCTCAAAAGGTTATCAAACTGTGCATACTCTTTGATCCAGCAGCGTTTCTACTGGGTTTATATCACAAAGAGATCTTAAATGAGGGAAAGGGACCCACAGGTGCGAAAATATGGCAGCCTTTTTGTAGTGGCTAGAAACTGGAAATTCAATAGATGTCCATCAATTGGAGAATAGCTGAATAAATTGTGGTATATGAATGCTATGGAATACTATTGTTCTATAAGAAATGACCAGCAGGATGATTTCAGAGAGGCCTGGAGAGACTTACACTTATTGATACTGAGTGAAATGAGCAGAACCAGGAGATCATTATACACGAAAACAACAAGATTATATGATCAACTCTGATGTATGTGGCTCTCTTCAACAATGAGATGATCCAAAGCAGTTCCAATTGTTCAGTAATGAAGAGAATAAGATACACCCAGAGAGAGAACTAGGGGGAATGATTGTGGACCACAACATAGCATTTCTACTCTTCTGTTATTGTGTGCTTGTATTTTTGTTTTCCTTCTCAGGTATTTTTGCCCTCTGTCTAGATCCAGTTTTTCTCATGCAGCAAGATAATTGTATATATGTATACATATATTGGATTTAACATATATTGGACTACCTGCCATCTAGGGAAGGAGGTGAGGGGAAGAAGGGGAAAATTTGGAACAGAAAGTTTTGCAAGAGTCAGTGTTGGAAAAATTACCCATGCATATGTTTTGTCAATAAATAGCTATAATTAAAAAAAAATTGACCTCTGCAAAACCTTCTGTTCCAAATTTTCCCTTCCTTCCCGCACCTCCTCCCCTACTAGTCAAATGCATGTTAAATATGTTAAAATATAGTCTAAATCCAATACATGTATACATATGCTTGTGCACGCCTTGGAGACACATTCCCGGGTCTATATCCCAAAGAAATAAAAAACAAAATGGAAAAGCATTTATTTGTGCAAACTTTTCTACAACTGTTCTGTTATGGTGGCTATGGAGGAGTTGCCCATCAGTCGGGAAGCTCCAGTTGTGATCCGACTGGGTTAAAACAGCATCGGGTTATAAAAGGGGACAAATAGATTGCAGAAAACCCCCGGAAAAGCTTCCATGAACCGACGCACAGCAGAGTGAGCATAAACAGAAGAACGTTATACACAGTCGCAGCGATTTGGTCCAATGATCAATTCTGAATAAGTTGCCTCTTCTCAGCAGCGCAGAGATCCGGGACGATTCCAAAGGACTCCTGAAGAAACACACCATCCCTCTCTAGAGAAAAACCAAACCAAACCAACCAAACCAAACCAAAAACAAAAAAAAACAAAAAAAAAAAAAAAAGAAGGAAAATGAATCAGAATCAGGCAGGCATTTCTTAATTGACTATATCAATAATCAAAATAACAAAAACCATATGAAAAACACATTTCTTTGTCTTGGGTTGGGGGGGGGGGTATTCTTTCCCAACAAAAAGTTTCAGTGGAATGAATGAATGAAATCTTTCTCCCTAAAAAACTATGAGCTCTGAGTTACAGCTAACGGCCTTCCAGTGAGTGTAGATCAGAAGGATTTGGTTAATGGTTACCCCCGCCTTATGAGCGGCCTCAAACGCCGAGGTCAGGGGAGGCGACAAGGGCGCGCCCTCCGTCAGGTGCAGAGCCGTGAGGATGGTCACCATACCTCGGACGTTGTCAACTTCCTCCCCGACGGCCGCAGCACCTCCTCATAGCCGCAGAGGATGCTGTAGAGGTTCCAGGCAGGAGCGTCTCCTCCTCCTAACCTGGGCCTCAGCGACCTGCCCCGGACTTGCACCTGGCACCAAAAACGCCTGTTCTTTTGCTTCAGCTCATCTTCCAAGAACCTCAGGGCGTAACGGGCACGGACTTCGTTCTTCCTCCCGTCTAACTCGTCAATCACGATCCTGGGGACAATGACGACGAACCTCCCGCTCTGGGCCATCTCCCTCACCAGCGGCAGGTGCTGGAAGAGAGCCACGGTGTACACGATGAGATAAGGGGAAAGGGCCGTCTGACTCCGGAGCAGCCGGAGGGACGTCTCCAGGGACTGCACCTGTCTTTGCAGCAGCCACTGAGAGGCTCAATGAAATCCAAGGTCCACTCTTCCCAGAAAATCACGGATCTCCTCAGGGAAAGGGAGACCGAGAGAGCGCTAACTCACCTAACTGGTGCAGTGAAGGAATGAGTGACCGGCAGACAGAACCCTGCTTTATATGCTCGGAGCAAAATACCTAGGGCAAAGTCCTTAGAGCAACATCCTGCAAGGTGTACATTGTTCTCACCAGTTTGTGGATTAAATTGGTCCTGTGCCCAAATAGCTGTAAAACGCCAAACCCTTTGATCCAGCAATACTACTACCAAGTCGATATTAATAAATAAATAGCAAATAAAAAAGAAAAATGATCTTTTTTTTTTTTTTTTAGTGGTGACAATAAGGCTATTTTTTTTTTCCTAATCAGTTTTTTGGAAGTTGAAACACACCTTCAAGGAGTGTTTTGAAAACTGTCCAAAGAGTTTACACCTTCAAGGATTTCCAGGGCTTAACACTTTCTTAAGTACTTGCTTCTTAAGCACATACTTAGACCTTTTTGGAGTTTGTCAAGTCCTTGAAGGTGTAAACTCAAAACAGGTGTAGTTTACACCTTCAAGGATTTCCAGGGCTTAACACTTTCTTAAGTACTTGCTTCTTAAGCACATACTTGGACCTTTTTGGAGTTTGTCAAGTACTTGAAGGTGTAAACTCAAAACAGGTGTAAACTCAAAACAGTTTTTTGGAAGTTGGAACACGCCTTCAAGGAGTGTTTTGAAAACTATACGAAGAGATTACACCTTCAAGGATTTCCAGGGTTTAGCACTTTCTTAAGTACCTGCTTGTTAAGGACATACTTAACCCTTTTTTGGGTTTGCCAAGTCTTTGAAGGTGTGAACTCAAAACACAAGTTCCTGCATATAAAACAGGGTTCTGCCTACTGGCCACTCATTCCTTCGCTGCACCACTGAGGTGACTGGCATGTTCTCTTGGTCTGAGTTTCCCTGAAGAGACCCGTGATTTCCTGGAAAGAGTGGACTTGGATTTCACTGCACCGGGTAAGTGAGCAACGTGATCTCTCGGTCTCCCTTTCCCTGAGGGGATCCGTGATTTTCTGGGAACAGTGGACTTGGATTTCACTGCACCAGGTAGGTGAGCGACTTGTTCTCTCGGTCTCCCTTTCCCTGAGGGGATCCGTGATTTTCTGGGAATAGTGGACTTGGATTTCACTACACCAGTTAGGTGAGGGACGCGTCCTCTCGGTGTCCCATTCCCTGAGGGGATCCGTGATTTTCTGGGAATAGTGGACTTGGATTTCACTGCACCGGGTAAGTGAGCGACTTGTTCTCTCTGTTTCCGTTTCCTGGAGGGGATCCGTGATTTTCTAGGAATAGTGGACCTGGATTTCACTACACCAGGTAGGTGAGGGACGCGTTCTCTCGGTCTCCCTTTCCCTGATTTTCTGGGAACAGTGGACTTGGATTTCACTGCACCAGGTAGGTGAGTGACTTGTTCTCTCGGTCTCCCTTCCCTGAGGGGATCCGTGATTTTCTGGGAATAGTGGACTTGGATTTCACTGCACCAATTTAGGTGAGGGACGGGTTCTCTCGGTCTCCCTTTCCCTGAGGGGATCCGTGATTTTCTGCGAATAGTGGGCTTGGATTTGACTGCACCAATTTAGGTAAACGACTTGTTCTCTCGGTCTTTCTTTCTGAGAGGGGATCCGTGATTTTCTGGGAATTGCGCACTTGGATTTCACTGCACCAGTTAGGAAACCGACGCGTACAGAGCGAGCTGTAACTATGGAACCAAACGAAACCACAAAACTTCTCCTGAAGCTTGTGGAATCAGCTGAGCAGCTGGACGCCCTGCTCACAAGGGAGACAGCCCACCAAGAAGTTTTCCAGCCCCACAATACGGCCCTAAGGAGCCAACTTGAACAATTTGCCGTTGAACTCATCCTGCTGAGCCCGGGAGATTATGGTAGGGCCGCAGAAGAGCTGCTGTGGACCAAAGTGTACTATGATCTCAAAAGCCTCAGGAAGATCAAGGGGGCACTGGTGGATCGTGAGAGCCCTGAAGGGGCTTACCGGGAGCACTTCAAAAATGGAATTCATGTCTATCATCGCCTTTTCTTTTCTGTGCAAGCACAGTTTGACCTGAAATTGGACAATTACATCTACTGGCCTTCAAGCCAGCCTTGGAGTCAAGCGAAGAGGGCAGGCTCTCCCTCTGTGGAAGAAATGGACTGGGCCAGGAAGTTCTGCCACCGTTGTCTGCTTCGGATTGGAGACTTGTACCACTATCTGAAGGACTTCACGGACTCGGGAGAGAAACAAGCCAAACGATACTACTACAGAGCTCTGTCGCTGCTTCCCGACATGGGCTTGCCCTTCATGCACCTGGCAACTCTGTCCGGAGCTAAATTTTATTATGTCGAGGCTACGTGTTTTTATCAGTGTTGCCTCTATTCAAAAGTACCCCACGCTGGCGCCATCTTGGGTCTTGAGCAAATCTATTTGGAAATTGAGGAGGAATACCGACGGCTTCCCCGCGGGCCGCAAGGGAAACTAGGTCCAGAGCAGAAGGCGCGGGAAGATGTGGGAAGGTTGCTGGTCAGCTTTGTGTATCTCCAGAGCCTCCTGACGCCCAATGGCAGGAGACACCCGGAGCTGGAGAGTCTATGCGAGAGCGTCCTGGACGACTTGGAGCTGTGTCTCTCCTACCTGTCGATCCAAGAGGGCCAAGGGTGGGCCAGGGGACCGGGAGCAGAGCAGAAGCGCGGCTCGCTCTTGCCAAATCAAGTCGTCTTCCAAATGGTCATCCTCTGCCTCTTGACTCTGGAGAACCTGAAGAAAGCCAAGTCGGAAGTAAGCAAGACGGCGCTCTCCTTCAGCCTGATGTTCTTCTCTCTGATCGTGCGCCTCCTGGGCTGGAATATCCAGGCAGCGCTGCAGAGGCGCTTGGCGCCAGGGAGGGAGGAAAGGCTGGAGCCCAAGACTGAAAAGCCTTGGCTGGAGGAGGCGTGGCCAGAGCTTCCCGCTCCCCAGCGCGCCTCGGTTAACGCCGGCGAGTTGTCCGGGAGCGAACGGGAGCCTCGTTTCTCCGTGGCACCTCCGGGCCCTGAAGACTCCTGGGAAGACAGCGAGCCCATGGATATCTCTGAGCCGGATGGGACCTGGGACTCCTACCGGGTCTTAGACGACAGTGAAGATAGCGGGGACGTTTCTTTCTGTTCCCTCCCCGACTCGGACAGCAGCTTCAGTGAAGGACTCTCGAGAGAAAGAGAAGTGGAGAGGCCCTCGGAGGAAGACGCCATTGGCAGCAGCTGGACCCTTCCCAACGCCCAGGCGCTGCAAGAGCGGCTGGAGATTCTCTGTGCGGAAGGGCTGCTGCCGGCTCTCCGCGTCATCCTGCAGTGGCTGGCCAGCCAGCCGGCCCTCACCGCCCTCAGCATGCGCGAGTTGCCCGGCCTGTGGAATGACCTGCTGCTGGTGCTGAACCTGATGCCCAGGGCCGAAGAGCTCGCCAACCCCCACCTCGGGCTGGCCCCTGGGCTCCGGGAGCTGCTCCCCCACTTTGAGCGGCCAAGCCCCCCCATCTCCATGCCCCTCCTGGAGGATATGATTGTGCACACCCTGCTCCCCTTCCAGGCTGCGCACGGCAGCTTAAACTTTGAACTCGACGTGTTTCCAGCTTTCTCCAGGGAAGACGTCGCTCTCCGCGCCTGCGTCCTGCGCACATTTGGCCATTTTGCCGCCCAGCTGCCCGACAGTCTCATCCTGTTCGATTCGAAGCTGGGCCTCTTCCTCCAGACGGGGCAGAAGGGCCAGGCTCCTCGGGGGGAGGCTCGGGAGGAGGGGGCGCCGCCCTGCATCCAGGAAGGCGCGGCTCAGCCGGGGCTGCCAACACAGGTGCAGTCCCTGCAGACGTCCCTCCGGCTGCTCCGGACTCAGACGGCCCTTTCCCCTTATCTCATCGTGGACACCGTGGCTCTCTTCCAGCACCTGCCCCTGGTGAGGGAGATGGCCCAGAGCGGGAGGTTCGTCGTCATTGTCCCCAGGATCGTGATTGACGAGTTAGACGGGAGGAAGAACGAAGTCCGTGCCCGTTACGCCCTGAGGTTCTTGGAAGATGAGCTGAAGCAAAAGAACAGGCGTTTTTGGTGCCAGGTGCAAGTCCGGGGCAGGTCGCTGAGGCCCAGGTTAGGAGGAGGAGACGCTCCTGCCTGGAACCTCTACAGCATCCTCTGCGGCTATGAGGAGGTGCTGCGGACCGTCGGGGAGGAAGTCGACACCGTCCGAGGTATGGTGACCATCCTCACGGCTCTGCACCTGGTGGAGGGCGAGCCCTTGTCGCCTCCCCTGACCTCGGCGTTTGAGGCTGCTCACAAGGCGGGGGTAGCCATTGACCACATTTTTCCATTCTATTCTCACTGGAAGGCCCTTAGCTATAACTCAGAGCTAAGAGTTTCTTAGGGGGCAAGATTTCAGTCATTCGTTCCACTGAAAGAATACCCAACCCCCCCCCCCAACCCAAGACAAAGAAATGTGTTTTTTAAGGCTGCCTAATTCTCATTCATTTTCCTTCTTTTTTTTTTTTTTTTTTTTTATTGTTTGCTTTGGTTTGTTTTTACCTCCAGAGAAGGATGACGTCTTTCATCCGGAGTCCTTTGGAATCGTCCCGGATCTCTGCACTGCTGAGAAGAGGCAAGTTATTCAGAATTGATCATTGGACCAAATAGCTGTGACTATGTATACAGTTCTGTTTGTGCTCACTCCGCTTGTTGGTTCCGGAAGCGTTTCGGAATTTTCTGTTTTTGCCATAACCCGTGCGTTTAACGTCACGATCACAACTGGAGCTGCCCGACTGATGGGCAACTCCTCTATTGCCCCCATAACAGAACGGTTATA